>NW_009634298.1:0-10935 GCF_000690535.1 Cariama cristata | reverse complement strand
CCTCCAGCAGATCAACACTCCCTCCCAACCTGGTGTTGTCTACAAACTTACTGGGGGTGCACTCAATCCCTTTATCTAGATCATTGATAAAGGTACTAAATGGAACTGGCCCCAAAACTGAGCCCTGGGGAGCACCACTTGTGACCAGCCGCCCACTGGATTTAACTCCATTCACCACCACTCTTTGAGCTCTGCCATCCAGCCTGTTTTTCACCCAGTGAACAGTACACCTATCCAAACCATGAGCAGCCAGTTTCTCCAGGAGGGTGCTATGGGAAAGCATGTCAAAGGCTTTACTGAAGTCCAGGTAAACAATATCCATAGCTTTTCCCTCATCCACTAAGCACATCAAATATTTTAAACCCTGTCACTTCTGCTGCTTTGCTTGATCCTGTATCAATAAAGTCAGTGGGAATTTTTCTGCTGATCTCTCTGGTAAATGGTCAGCTTTGGAAGCTTACAGCATGTTTGCTAAGAAGCAAGTTTTGCTACCTTTCCACTAAGAAAATTTGTACTTTGCAATTATTCTAAGGCCAAGACATGGTGGAAACTGAGATCCTAGCTAATTAATCCATTCTTCTGCTGATGTGGTGGAGGGAAGAATGTATATAGGTGCATTAAGACAGCTCAAGACTAGCAAAGCATATTTATGCATTTGAAGCTGACTACCTCTGTGTATAATTTCTGCTTGCATGTTGCCTTTGGAAACTAATTCAAGCACAGTATTTTAAAGCAAGAAACAACAGTGCAAAAGACCTAGGATTTCTTGAGAATCACTTTTTACCTCAGACTGGGCACACTGCTATGGATCTTCCAAGGCAGAGTAAGGCAGTGAATTATTTAGTAGCATTTCTATCTCTGTTTCTTTTACAACCAACTACAGGTTCGAAGGCTGTGAAAGAATACGGAGCCCAACTTACTCTTCCAGCCCACCCCTCAAGATAAAACAGCTTGGGTATAATGAACGTGTTAGTGGTGTAGTTGTCTGCACAATGGACAGTAACTCTGAACACATGAGTAGTTAGGCTAATTAGGTGCATTAACTAATTACATCAAGAGGCTACTGATGTATTTTTATTTGTGGTTGTGATGTTTGAATTTAGACATTTGAAAATCTCTCCTGGTCTGCATTTTTTATTTTTTGCTTTCATATCACCACAGAATAACTTGCAGTAAATTTATATTGAATATAAATGTTCTACTAAATTTAATTAGCAGATTGACGTAAAGGATTATACATGCTTTAATATCCCGTGCAGACTGCAAGATATTTACATCCTAAAATTCAGTACAAATTTTAAGACTTGCCAGTATGGGAAAGATGGAGAGGAGGGAGGGAAGAAAAAGTGTTATTTTCACCTGTAGTGTAGAGTGATTGTCTTTAAAAACATTTTCCACCAGGTTATTTCAAATGGAAGAGAAATCCTACACATTTAAAAGCTTTATTTTACGTATCCCTTACATCTCATGCTGTACAGTAGATGGATATCTTTTGATGAAATGTGGTACCTCTGGGGTAGAACCTGGCATAAAACAGATAAGCACCTGGCAGCATGTTATAAATGTTTTTAAGAAAATAGACAAAAGAAGACGAGATGTTTTTTTCACTGACAGAGGCAACATAGAACATCTGTTTGCATTACTTATGTCATAAAATGCAAGCTGATTCCTGTATGTTTTATCTCTTTTATACTCTACTTTCCTTGCTTTTTTCACATCCCCTCTCTCCTCCTGCCAGGTAGTACTCATTTGGAGGTAGCAGGTAGTAACCTCAATGTGTTTTACAAAAGCTGGGAAGTCCCTGTGCATGTAGCAAGGACTGTATAGCGTGCCTTATGTCAGCTATGTACCGCAAAAGAGATTCAGTCCAGAGAAAAAAGGTGTCAAAGAGATGGCTGTGGATGTGCAGGCAGGCAGGCTCTGTGGGAGTGGGCCACAAAGGCTACCTTTCCTCATCTGTCAAAGACAGATGTGGTCTCTCTAAGTGGGATGAGACAGATTTAAACTATTGCTATGTAATTGTACTAGACATGAATATGCAGCTGTCTTTCTGAAAAGGCACTCTTACATGGCCCTTCACCTGCATTAACGTGCTGAAAGAATCTGGTGGGGTTTTAGTACTATGTAGTATATTCCCATGAATACATTTCAGCACTCTAAGCTGTGAATATTACTCCTTTTATGTAGCTATGTTTTTATTTTGTCTAAAAGGTGATTGCCAGTTTTTTCAGATGGGACACACCTATGGTGTGATTTAGGAAGGATGAAATGTCAGCATTGGTAAAGTCTTCCCTTTACTTTTCATGGAGGCTTGAGTATTTTTCAGACTTAGTTTATCTCTGAAAGTAGTTTACCCCCATGTGCATGTGCACGTGCACATTGGAATCTACCTTGCCTGTTCTGTTTTCTGCATGGGCTAATGCAGTGTGAAAATACTTTCATTACGGCTAGTGGACTTGCAGACGACTTCCAGACACTGAGGGCAGGGAGGGAAGTAACAATGGATTAACGGTCAGAAGGCAGTTCAGAAAAGAATCTGTTGTCACTTCTCATATTTTTGTATTAAGCAAGAAATGTGAGCAGTTCCACTTTTGTATCTTCCTAATCTGTTTTTAAAATTCAAGGGCTGTAAATAAGCCTACACAGTCAGTTCATGAAGACTTCATAATATTTTTAGGAAAAGTTAATGGAATCTAATAGCTTTATAAAACTGAACTTACTCATTGCAGTAGTTTATTCTCATAGGATGTTAAAATTACAGGGGATGTAACCTGGCAAAAAGCAGCAACTGCATTTGCACTTTAAGAGGAGTATTTCTCTTCTGTGGTGTGTATATGATATGATCCACAATAGCTCAAAGCATAAGCTGCTGTAAAAGACTGAAAGACTGACTGTAAAAGACTGTAAATATCTTGCGATAGTCAAAGGTGTAAATATTTACAATTTTTGAGCTGGCCACAAGTCCTTTTAGGAAGCCCAACATTCTTTTTTATTATATTTTCAACTGGATTTCATTGTTCAAACAAATTGTGAGCTAACAGCAAAAAAAAAAAACCTGTTTCATTGTTATCTCTCAAAAAATCTCTATATTCCTCCTGGTAATAAGACACTTCTTTGTAAATTAGGTAAAAACCTTGCAAAAGGTTTTCATTTCGCTTTGTCACAGGAGGCTTTTTATAGCATCAATATCTCCAGTACCAGCTAGAACCATAAATACGTATTATTACTGCATCTAAAGCAGAGTTGGTTGTGTTGATCCATGTTATATTATGATCAGTCCTGACAGTGGTCATGAGCAAGTTAGTGAAATCATTGCTATAGTATAATTTGTTTCCAGAGGGATTTTATGGTAATTTTTCTTATTTCTTCAGTACCTCTTAGAATTTCCAAGTAAGTATCAGAGAGCAGCAGGCTCAACTCTGCTTTTGCATAGTACAGGTATGCTTGTGTAACTGTCTTGACTTCAAGGGTGCTGCTGATGAATTGCAGTAGTATTTAGGTCAGAGCTGAGTCTTGGTGTCTCTTGTTTGCTTATGCAGGTTTTGTTTCCTTATGTTTTAAAATGTCCTTTGTCACTGGCAGCTGATACACACAATGGTGAAAGGAGGAAAATGATAATTTTCGAATTTAAATATTAATTCCCTAGGGCTGTGGCTATGCATTTATTTTGGTAGGAAGGGGCTGCTCCTCCTCACTGCAAGGGACTCTGACAGAATCCCCTTGCTGACCTTGCTGCAGCTGCAGAAGCAGAGCTGCATCTGCTCCTGGCCATCCTGGCTATAGCGCTGTACCACACGCTCATACACAGTACCGTGTCAGGCTAAGTGGTGCCATCCATCTTTTTTTTTCCTATATCTGGATATGTTTCATCCAGTCCTAACTCATACAGTCCCATTTCTCTTCTCCTTTTTCATTTGCGTATATCTCAGAAGCACAAAAAGGCACACCATCATTTCAATCAATCAAGGGCATCACCCCAGAAATACCCAGAGCTTGTCTGAGCATTACTGTTGTACTGTAGTACTCTTCTGCCCCTGGTAACGGGCCAGTGCTTTGGCACCTATTGCTCTTACACAGTCAGTATGAGACACAAGACATGAATTTAAGGAACAGGCATTCAGTTTAATTTATGTAGTGCTCATATAAAAAAGTTAAAGCTTCAAGCAGATCTCAGCAATTTCTAAATGTGCTACTATCAAACTGAAAGTGGTGGAGTAGATGAGGTCAAGCAGTCCAGTGAAATGGTTTAAGGAATTAAGAAATTTTTTAAGGGTTTGAAAGGGCCAGTCAAATCTGGCAAATCAACAAATGTTTATGGGACTGGTGCCACAACCAGGGGTTTGGCTACTTAGACCATGGGACTTGTTTTGAGAAACCTGGTTTGCTGGAGACTGATGGAGTCCACCTGTCAGAGAAGGGGAAGAGCATCTTCAGTCATAGCCTTGCCAAGTTGGCAACTAAAGTTGCCAAGGGAGGGAAACCTCAATGCATCCTATTCCTATCAGTTTGATGCCAGTGCCAACAATAGATCCCCAGAGCCTGAAGGGGGATCACAGGTCAGCAGGAGAGCGCCTAGAGAGCAGCACAAAGGAATTTCAGCCACTCCAGCCAGTAAGTCAGCTTCATCAGGGGTCCAACTTTAATGCATCTATGCAAACACACTTAGCATGGGGAATAAACAAGAGGAGTTGGAGGCATGCACACACCTGCAGGGCTATGACCTTATTGGCATCATGGAGATGTGGTGAGATGTCTTCTACAACTGAAGTGTTGGAACAGAAAGCTACAGGCTCTTTAGGAAGGACAGGCAGGGCAGACGAGGAGGGGGTGTCACCCTCTATGTCATGACCAGCCGGAGTGCATGGAGCTCTGCCTGGGGATGGATGAGGAACCAACCAAGAACCTATGGGTCAGGATTAGAGGTAGGGCAGGGACAAGCGACATTATAGTGAGGGTCTGCTACAGGCCACTCAACCAGGAAGACTGGGTGGATGAGGCCCTCTATAGACAGATAGGAGCAGCCTCACGTTCACATGCCCTGGTCCTCATGGGAGGACCTCAACCACCCTGATATCTGTTGGAGGGACAACACAGCAGGGCATAAGCAATCCAGGAGAGTCCTGGAATGTGTTGGTGATAAATTCCTTCTCCAAGTGATAGAGGAGCCAACAAGGAGAGGTGTTATGCTGGACCTCATTCTCACCAACAAGGAGGGGCTGGTGGGGAATGTGAAGCTTCAAGGGCAGCCTTGGCTGCAACGACCATGAAATGGTGGAGTTCAAGATCCTTAGGGCAGCAAGGAGGGTGCACAGCAAGCTCACTACCCTGGGCTTCAGGAGGGCAGACTTAGACCTCTTCAGGGAGCTGCTTGGTAGAGTACCATGGGATAAAGCCCTGGAGGGAAGAGAGGCTCAAGAAAGCTGGTTAGTATTCAAGGATCACCTCCTCCAAGCTCAGGAGCAATGCATCCCAGCCAAGAGGAAGTCAGGCAAAAACACCAGGAGGCCAGCGTGGATAAACAAGGAGCTCCTGGACAAATTCAAACACAAGAAGGAAGCCTGGAGAGGGTAGAAGCAAGGGCAGGTAGTACAGGGAGAAGTACAGAGAAATTGTCTGAGCAGTCAGGGATCAGGTTAGGAAAGCTAAAGCCCTGATAGAATTAAATCTGGCCAGGGACATCAAGGGCAACACAAAAAGCTTCTATAGGTACTTTGGTGATAAAAGGAAGACTAGGGAAAATATCACCCCTCTCTGGAAGGAAATAGGAGACCTGGTTACCCAGGACATGGAGAACGCTGAGGTACTCAATGATTTTTTGCCTCAGTATTCACCAGCAAGTGCTCCAACCACACCTCCCAAGTCGCAGAAGGCAAAAGCCAGTCAGTTTCGCCTCTGTGCCTGGCAAGATCATGGAGCAGATCCTCCTGGAAACTATGCTAAGATGCATGGAAAATAAGGAGGTGGTTGGTGACAGCCACCATGGCTTCACTCAGGGCAAATCGTGCCTGACAAATTTGATGGCCTTCTATGATAGGGTTACAGCCTTGGTGGATAAGGGAAGAGCAACTGATGTCATCTGTCTGGACTTGTGCAAAGGATTTAACACTGTCCTGCATGACATCCTCATCTCTAAATTGGAGAGACAAGGATTTGGCAGATGGACCAGTCAGTAGATAAGGAATTAGCTCGATGGTCGCACTCAGAGTTGTGGTCAACGGCTCGAAGTCCAAGTGGAGACCAGTGATGAGTGGCCTTCCTCAGGGGTTGGGATCGGACTGGCACTGTTTAACTTCTTTGTCAGCGGCATGGAGAGTGGGATTGAGTGCACCCTCAGCAAGTTTGCCAGCTACACCAAGCTGTGTGGTGTGGTCGACACGCTGGAGGGAAGGGATGCCATCCAGAGGGACCTTGACAGTCTTGAGAGTTGGGCCCGTACGAACCTCAAGAATTTACACAAGGTCAAGTGCAAGGTCCTGCACAGGGGTTGGGGCAATCCCGAGCACAAATGCAGGCTGGGTGGGGAATGGATTGAGAGCAGCCCTGAGGAGAAGGACTTGGGGGTGTTGGTTGATGAGAAGCTCTGCATGACCTGGCAATGTGTGCTTGTGGCCCAGAAAGCTAACCATATCCTGGGCTGCATCAAAAGCAGTGTGACCAGCAGGTCAAGGGAGGTGATTCTCCTGCTCTACTCTGCTCTTGTGAAATCCCACCAGCAGTACTGCCTCCAGCTCTGGGGCCCCCAACACAAGAAGGACATAGACCAGTTGGAGTGGGTCCAGAGAAGGGCCATGAAGGTGATCAGAGGGCTGGAGCATTTCTCCTGTGAAGACAGGCTGAGAGAGTTGGGGTTGTTCTGCCTGGAGAAGAGAAGGCTCTGGGGAGACCTTCTAGCAGCATTCCAGTACCTAAAGGGGCCTACAAGAAAGCTGGGGAGGGACTTTTTACAAGGGCGTAGAGTGATAGGACAATGGGCAATGGCTTTAAACTGGAAGAGGGAAGGTTTAGATTAGATATTAGGACAAAATTCTTCTACTGCGAGGCTGGTGAGGCAATGGAACAGGTTGCCTGGAGAAGCTGTGGATGCCCCATGCCTGGAAGTGTTCAAGGCCAGGTTCGATGGGTCTTTGAGCAACCTGGTGTAGTGGAAGGTGTCCCTGCCCACGGCAGGGGGGTTGGAATTAGATGATCTTTAAGGTCCCTTCCAGCCAAACCCTTCTATGATTCTATGGTTTAAGCCATCTGTACCCAGATTGGGTCTGCTATGTGGTGAGGTATGCACGTGCCAAGTGAAGCAGTGGGAAGGAAGATACCATTGTTTCTGCTGAACTTAGAAGCTATGTGGATGGAGCAAGCATATGTAAATGTATGTGGTTGACATAAGATGGATCATGCTCCATAAGCATGCAGTACTAGGGCTCCAGATTAGTATACATGTCCTGTGTTCTCTATCCCTCTTTTTCCGCTCTCTGTCCTGTCATACACCTCTGTATATGGTTTTAAGATTCACAGCTCCCTTGCCTGAAAATGGAGCAACAAAATTTAAAGCTGCAATTCTGTCTACCCAGAGGAAACATCTTCCCCTTAAAGCTTCATAACAACTGCTTTGAAGAGCTGAGAGAATTGTGGAAGTTTGAGTGAATATGTAATTTCATGGTTTACACTCTCCTTCTAAAATACAAAGTATTTATTTATTTATGGTAACAGAGTGTGATAGGTGAGGAGCTAGCAACTGAGAGCATTCCAGATGAGGAAGCTGGTGCTGTGCACGTCTCTAGGCAAGAAATCTGAGAACCCCCAAAACTGTTAGTGTTCTTGCATTAGTTTTGCCCCTCTCTCAGACTTTCCTTATCACTACTCAGCTGAGTGAGCCACTTACATTGATGAAACACTCAGGCAGCCACCAAATTTTTTGGCAATCTAGGAAACAGGGCACAGATGTCCTCTTTCTCTGTGGCAGTGCAGTGTAGGGCAGGGCTCACACTACTAGTGTGTGGAGAACTTCTAAGGATTGTGAGTCCCTTTGCACAGGAGTAAAAAACTTGTGAACATTTTATTGCCCACAGGTCCTCCAAAGGGTCATGGTACTGTTGTCATCAGCAGTAGAAATACCGTGTGGGAATAGATAACATATGGGAATAGATTCTCTGCTCCTTTTCTGTACTGCAAAAAAAAGCAGAGATTGGCACATCTTCTAGCTATACAGGCACCTTTTTAATGCCATTTTCTTCTCTGTTTCTCATACTGGTGACCTGCTGGGGACAGAGAGTGTTAGAAAAGGACAGAGTGTTCTGACTGTCCTCAGCTCCCTGGCAGCTTTTGAGTTTTTGCCAGCTTCTCTTTGCCAGCTCCTGAGGCCACACTAAACTGCAAAGGTGATGGGGTTGTGACCAGCTTTCTGGCTGAACTTAAACTTTGCAGAGAACTGACCTCCTAAAGTGTGTGCTTGGTAAACATGCGAAACTTCAGTAATAAGTTTAAACGTGTGAAATGGATTCTCTTGGTTATCATGGATGCGCTGCAGTGTCTCAGCTGTCAGCACACCTCTTGCACTGGAATACATAATACTGATTTAAATCTTGGTCTGCCCTAGGGTAGTACTTACCTCATCTATCATGGTGGGTGCCTGTATGCAGGGACTTGCCACGCAGAGATACAGTGTGGGGCACTACTACACCAACGCTTCCTCAGCATTTCTTCCCCTGCTCTCACCCTGCTTTATTTCACTTACCAGTGGACAGCCTCTAATATAATGCAGTGGTATTGCAGCAGAGGCTCTGCAGTAGCTCCTGTCAGTGCAGAAGCTTGCGGCATATTTTCATATTGTGCGCTAGTGCTGAATGTGAACGACTCCCTCTGCGATGCTGGAGTTGCAGGAATTCTGCAGTGTAGTCCTTGCTCGTAGTCAGAAAGCAAAATGCTAGATCAGATTGGTCAAAGAAGGTATTGCTCCAGACACCCTTTTTCCTCCCCTTTGACAGCTTTAGCTGAAAATGAAAGAAAAAAGGCAAATTAGGGATTGATTCTAAGTGGGGACAGTAAGAACACAGGACAAGTTCACAGTGTGTATTTTTAACACTGCAGCAATGCTGGAGGTCAGGATCCTGATCTCTTTTTATCCTTCTTGGAGAGAAATAGTTCCACTGAGCTACTTTACTTTTCTTCCAGACTGTCACTGGCATTACTGGAGATTCTATCCCACAGAGAATTTCCTTCATGACTTGACAAGCTTTAGCAATGGCTTGTCTTTAGCATTGCCAGTTTCTGTTTCTCATGTATGTCACATCTATAGCCAATTTCCCTGGCATTCTGACCTGCATTCAGACTATTAGTGGAGCTTTTAACAGGGCTATGGGCCGTACTACTCGCAGCTGTGAGCACTAGCAAGGCCAAAGTGTTGTATATACATGAAAGGTACTTAGAAGATGCTTTGTGAGATGAAAACAAGCCTTTTAGAGTCCAGACATAGTCTTCCCTTTTCTTCTTGAGCTTCCAAAATTCAGTTCACTTCCTGATCTTTGAATAGTGTGCTTTATTGTTGACACTGCATCCAACAGCAGAGTCAAGGGAACTTTTAAGGGAGAATAAACCCAGCCTGTGGCTCATGTGGTGTTGTGGTGGAACAGGCAAGCAAACAAAGATTTCTAGTAAGAGTATAATTATTTCCTAATTAAATGTATCTGCTGAATGACAGAAGGGAAAAGGAAAAGGTAATCTCAGGCTTGTCTGGCAGATGCTTAGCTTAACTACATCAAGAACATTTCTGTTAGGTATGCTCCTGATGGCAAGCAGCAGCAGGTGCAAATTAATGCTCACAATTTTCGCATGTGGTAGGCAAGTGTATTTCTTCATTTTGCCAAGGAGAAGGCAAAGCTTCAATGGCATAATCAAAGTCTCAGTGCAACCAGGCGATAAACAGTGAAGTTCCCTGGAGATTCTTGGATGTCTCATTTTCGCCGTTGCCTTTCCCACTGTCTTCACGACGCCTTACAGCTTCCGTGGTAGCAGTGGAGTTGCTGTGCTCCTCAGTTCTGCAAGCGAAGAATCTTCTGCTGATGAGTTCCAGCTGGCATTGTGGACTGCCCTTGTAGCTATCCCAGCTGAAGAGAAGAAATTTACTAAAGAAATGTAAATGGACGTTACTGTATCTTAAATGTGTGTTAAGTTGGCGTCCTATTTTTGTTTTACTACTGAAGTGGCTTGTTCTGCATTCTCATGCCATGTCCTGTTGACAGTCCCTATTTTGTACAAGATGTTTAAAAATTAACAGAAAAAATAGAATAAAATTCAAAGAATTTTAAACGCAAGGGAGAGTGTTGTAAGCTTTCCTATCTTGTGAAATCTTTTGTGTTTAATGAAAGTCTGGGTTTTGCTCAATTTCTCTACAAAGGAGTCCAATATAAGTGTAAGACTAATCAGACATTTCTGGCTTCTGGTGAGATTTATCACATCTGCTGAGTTTCCTGAAGCTTTCCAAGACTAATGATACTGGATCATTTGGCTTGTAAATCAGGACTTCCCTCATCTAGATTGCTGTTCTGGAGAAGCTTGAGCAAGATCACTCTACCTCAGCTGAAATTAGTGCCACGATCTAGCTGACATGGTGGTGTTAGGGCAAAGGTTGGACTCAATGATTCCCAGAGGTCTCTTCCAGCCAAATCTTTTCTGTGATTCTGTGAAATCAGATGTATATCTCCTTTCCAGTACAGGATAAGCTGTTGTGAATCAACGCTGTTATTTCCTACAGCCTCTTAATATTTCTGAAGATACCTATCTCCAGACTAATCTGGAAAAGGTCCTTCTTTTCTTTTGTATTCTGATGTCAGTTGGAGAAGGAGGAGAAGTCTAAATACAGCTAATTTATGTATGCTTTTGAGGTGGGTTTTTCTTTTAGTCCCTATTCTAATTTATCTGTGTCACCGTTTAAGGCTGGGCCGG
>NW_009634297.1:27972-34443 GCF_000690535.1 Cariama cristata | reverse complement strand
GCATAACAATCCTGCTCCTGCCCCAGCAGTTACAGACATCAAGCACTCTGAAAGCAGGCGCTGCCTGAAAAACGTGTAGTTACCTTCAGAAACTGCAGTTACTTAGAAAAACTGAACTGAAGGAAAATCTACTGAAAGGAGAAATGGTCCTGGTTTAGCCAAACCAGGACACAAGGACAGAGGGATCCCTTTCTGCATTGTCTTTCCGTATTAATACAGACAAACACAGAGAGCTCAGTTTTTACTGTAATGGGTGCTGTAAAGGACTCAAGGTAAAGATAAGCTCTAACAAACGGTTAATAATCAAAGATAGATGAGGTTAAAAAAAGCATGGAAGCTAAATCAAGACATATAGATACATATAAACTTCAATGACTAGAACTAGAAAAGTTGATAAATTGAAGAGTTCCTCTTTTGAAGGAAAAGTTAAAGTGCATGGATTAATAGATGTCACTGTGTTGGGGCTTGAGGAGAGGAAGGAAATGTAAAATTAATCACATGTACTTTATCAATTAAAAATTAACTACTAACTTTCTTAAAGGACACAAATATGTCAAGGACAAATGATCCTTTTGTAAAGCTAAAAATCCGAATTTAGTAGTTTGTATGTCTAAAGTAACAGCACAAACTGTATCAAGAATGAATAAACAATTATTTCCAAAATTATGTATGAAGGGTTAATTTTCTGTTTCAGTGACAAACTTTTTTTTCTTTTTCAAATTTTAAACTATTTTTGGCAAAAGCATAATCATCTGAATGATGAGATGATCACACAATATCTGCTGTTTCCCTGTCTTGTACTTTTAGTAGCAAACTAAATATTTATTTTGCTTTAAATTAATACTTTGTACATATGTCTATTAGTCTCCCTGTGGCTGTTGCATAGGAATAACCATCCTTGCTTACCAGCAAACCTATGCACGTGACATTTTTGGACTGTGCTTCTAACACTGTGTTTGACTACAAGACAAGTCACTGGTCCTATAACAGCAAAAGAACGCATATAGATAAATGGTGGTTGAGGTATTAAGATAAGTAAGGTGTCCAAAGTCACTAACTGATTGCATCATTATATACTGGATGGACTTATGTGATATCAAAATTATTTCTACCATAATTACTAACAAATACTAAACACAACACAAGATAATTCACCAGAAAATGAATGCATTGATAACTTATTCTGGTTAACGTCAGATTAATTTTTCATTTCTTTCCCAACTAGTGCTTGGGCCAGGGCTGATTGGTGAAGATAGATTGATATATCAACCAGTTCAAAGAACAAAACAGTTTGAAAAATAGCTTTTTTAAGTGCAACATCAAATAAATTATTATTCAGAATAGAAATCCCCCACAATAAGATAATTTTCACCATTTTAGAAAGAATGGAGAACTCATACTTACTGATTAGTTTAATATTGTTTTCTTGCAGAAGGGCCTTCTTTTTTTGCATTTAAAGCAAACTATGAAGTTTACACTAAAAACTACATACTAGATGTCTGGTATTGCTTCTGACAAAACAAAGGATAGATGAGTAACATTATGAAGTTCAGTATATCAAATAAAATTGTTATGAACATACGACATTTGGAACACTCTGGAAACAGTAAAATATATTTCATGATCTGTTGTAAGCTGTGTGAAATCATATCTAGGAAACTGTGGATAGGAAACAGTCATAGCAGTGAAGTAGTCACAGTAGTCCTTCATAATGAAGAATAAGAAAAAATATTTCTGTCAAAGGAGAAGCAGTATTACTGAGGTAATAAAAGCAATGTTTGGTAGAAATACTTCAATAAAATAAATAAAATCCTAATTAATTAAAATATGTGAAAATTTATTTAAAAATTTGAAACAGATGGTGTGAAGGGAGGAGGAAATCAGAATGAAGAAAAATTAAGAGATCAGTAGGGCTGAAAAAACATAACAAACACATGCAGTAGTCCTCATGCGTTCTTTTTTTCCATTTTATAAAGGTGACTGCCTTTTTTAAACCATTGCAAATCCATAAGCAAGCAGAGCACAAATGTATAGATGTGTTAAAAATAACTCACTTCTCCATATGATTTAGCCATACATATACAGTAGGAAAGTTAGCAGAGAGATGTCTGAAAGTAAGAAAGGAAGTGGGTGGTGAGAAAATAGAAAAGGAAGAGCTGGTGCTGAGCAAGACTGGGGCGCATGATTCTTGATAAAAGGGATATCAGTCCGAAACAGTGATGTTTGCTGGAGGTAGGTTTTAACAGCTTCTTATGGAGCTAAAGAAAATTGGCAGATCAGCGCAGCTGAAAACGTACGTGGAGCTATACAGCCTGAGATGCTTTACATATTCTAATAGTCACACAAATATTTCTGAGGTGAAGTATATTGCTGCCTCAAATATTCTGTGCTGAAATATTTCCAGCTTATTTGTTGGAGCTGTGTAATCATTTTGGCAAATAACAGAGCTCAGTCTCTAATGATGACAGCAATCTGTCATCATTAGGATTTCACAGTGTGGAAGAATATACTTTACAATCTGTTTTTCTCAATCGCTTCACATTCTCTGTTTTACTCCACAAAACTTTCTTTGGCACTGTCCATTCACTGTTAAAAACCATGTGCAAAAAAAAATGTTCCTGTTAAAAAGTTAATTACAGTACCTCAAAAGCAGATAGGAAATGAAAAAAACCTGTCCATTCACATTCCTTCAGACTTGAAATTAGTAGTTTAAAACAGCAGATTAAGTTTATTGTCTGTACTTTATTGAAAGTACAGGCCTATTATTAGAACAACACATTATTTGTTATGTACATTAACAAATAAGGAGATTATCGTGGCAATTTTAAAGAAAGCATTTCACTTTTTCCTCCTAATCTGTTAGTTTCTGTATGTTTACAGTTTAAAATTAAGTGTCAAAACTTTTGTGTTTAACCCTGATCTGAGTACTACTGTATGTTTGTCCATGTGTTCTCCTTTTCTAGCTACAATTGTTTCCCAAATACTGAAGAAGATAATTTAGCTGCTAAAACAGTCTTTCTGGGTTCCCAGCAGTCTGCTAAAGCTGTGAATAGGCTGTCTTGAACTGGCCAGTACCTGAAACAGAACCCAAGAAAAGGGTCGGTTTATTTCAGAGCAGCGGCACTTTGAGTACATGTGCCTACCCTTTCTCTGTATGTGAGATCTGTCAGACCTAAGGTGTCCATTGTAGATCAGCTATAGAATTTATGCCTAGAAAATCTCTTCTATTTGGTACAATGAAGTGCCTACACATCCACTGTAGGCTTGGTCAGTTCAGTCACCGTCTCTACGGTTCAGGAACAAACCTTTCTGTCTCTGGATTTTCCTCCTCTCTTCATTTATTGAGTAAAATAACTAATTCTAATCTGAATTAGGAGGAATTTTTTGGAAAGTTTTAACATGAATTTATAAATGCCACTATAATTCTTCTAGTACTAACTCTCTATTAACAAACTCAGCCAATATTCAATACAATTAAAGAGGATATTTTATTAAAAAAAAAAAAAAAAGAAAAAATAAATCCGTTTCTTAACACTGGGTAAAAGCTTGCTAAAGATCTACCAATCATCCCAATAAAAGAGATTTTAAAATAAACATCTAAATTTAAGTCATAAATATATGTGCAGAACTGTCACTTCATGCACTATGACTAGTTTAATACCATACAGTATTTAATTTGCAGGTGCACATCCAGCTTCTGCCAAGCAGCTCTCAGACTATTAACAGTAGTTCATTGTCTTAGCGATTGCTTATGAACTTACTGATCTATCCTAACCATAACTGAAACAATCTAATTCACAGGACTGTTACTCTGCTATATATGGATTTTCTCCTGTTCTGACTTCTATCAGCTATTTACAGGTATTTACAGTGTTCCAAAAGCTAGAGGGGAAATGAATGACACAAGAATTCATTTAAGAGTATTGTGCTCAAAACTTTTCTGCATACTTTGTAAAAGAATAAATAAAGAGAAAATGTTAAAGAAAATTAAAATCTGGTTTAGTCTCTTCCAAGCTGCGGTAGTTTCTGCATGTATTTGTTTTCTTTCTGGTTTTCTTTATATGAAAATATAGATATGTCATGTCTGTTCTTACTTAATGCTATGTATATGTATAAACAGATGGGTGTTGATTCTGAAATGTGTAGTGACATTGATACTGATGGTAGAAGTGTTCAGTCTTCGTTTTATTTCTTTTAATGGATTATACAGATTACTTGTCTTGATATTTGCAATGGAGCTTCTGGAAACAGTAAGATGGATCACTGTTTCTTTTAACTCTGTCATAACAACTAGGAAGAACTGCATTATCACAGTGCTTGTTAGTAAGCATGGGGATAAACTAAACCAAAATGTAAAACAATATTAATGTAGGCTTTTGAGAATTTTAACATTCCCTATATAAGCAATCTGACAACCATAGGATCTTCTCCTTCTTTACAATTATCTTTACAAGGTTACAATGCAAATCTTAGATGACGGAATATTTCCCATCAAAATACTTACAAATAGTAGACAAGACCTGAATTGACCTTGAAAGCTTGAAATATATATATAAGCATGTGTTTACATCTGTGTACATTTACAAAAATTATTGTTTCCATCTTCTTAAAAGATGTTTTGGCATCAGATGCTACAGTTTTGAATAACTGTCTTTCAGAGGCAGATTACAGATGCTGTTGAGAGCACCTTTCCCACAAGAAGTATGCATGTTCTTTAACATGATAAGAAATTTCCTGCAAAATGAGATGGTTTCAGCTAATCAGCTCACTTCCTCATAAATCAAACCCTCAAGAAGCACATTTGAACCCAGGTGAATGTTTCAACCACTGAGAAGTCTTTGTCTTCTTGTTCCCTTTCTGTCTCTAAAGGAACATCTGAAGATTAATTCAGTGAATTCAGCAATAAATGCAGGAAGCTCCAATTGCCTGATGCTCTGAGGCAGATAACCAGGAGAATCTTAATCTTAAATCTTAACCAATTCTTAAAACATCTTGCTTCAAAAAACAGATAGCTGCACTATCGTGTCTATACATAAGGTAAAATCATCCGCTTTTTGAAGGAAGGTATTGTCTATGTTCTCTTTTAGGAAAATATAGAGAGTGTGGGTTTTTTCTAACTCTCTTCTTTATGTACTTACTTAGTAAAGTAACAAATGCCATCCTTCATTCCAAATTCCACAGCCAAGAAAACCGTACTTGATCAGCATGAAAGCCCTTCTCCACTAAGAAAAAAGAACAAAAGAAATTTGCCATGACAGAAAAATTGTTGCTCGTTGTTTTATCCAAAACTTCATTAACTAGTACACTGCCAGAAGATACAGGTTTATTTTCTCTGTGTCTGAAAATATCCAACTCATAATTTATCTCCCAAAACACTGGCTTAGCTGTCTAGTTATCTAATTTAGATATTATTATCTATTAGCTATTAGATAGCTATCTAGCTATCTAATCTACAAATTATCTTCCATAAATTAGTGTTCTATTTGACTAGTCACACTCGAAGGGGAATGTATAAATCAGTGGGTTAAGGTGCTTGTTAAGGGAGAAAAGTCCTGAGCTTAGTCATTGTTACCAGAATTAGTTATAAAATAAAGAAATAGCCCAGACAGCATTTTGAGCATGGAGGTAAGAAAGACTTTAATCCAAAAGACTCTTCTTGTAGTATGGAAACTTATGTATGGAATAACATAAATTCCTGAAGGCAAAAAAAGGAAGTGAACTTTCATCTCTTAATGTCATGAAAAGGAACCTAAATTGTCTATAATTGGGAGATATGATGGCCAGCAATGATTGCAAGAATCTGTCTGCAGACTATATACTACTGATTCTGTTACTCTGAGAAAGGCATGCAAATTCTTATTTCATGCAACATGTTCTCAGCTACCTTATTAACTAGTCATATGTACATTTTGCGTCCTGCTTCAAAGCACCTAGAGAATTAATTCTCTGGATACAGCTAATGTTTAATGTCTAGCCTTTAGGGATGTGTGACTATGTGGCAGGTTGACCCTGGCTGGATGCCAGGTGCCCACCAAAGACACTCTATCACTCCCCCTCCTCAGCTGGGCCAGGGAGAGAAAATATAACAAAAGGCTTGTGGGTCGAGATAAGGACAGGGAGAGATCACTGACCAAGTACCATCATGGGCTAAACAGACTCAACTCAGAGAAATTAATTTAATTTATTACCAATCAAATAAGAGTAGGGTAATGAGAAATAAACCCAAATCTTAAAACACCTTCCCCCCACCCCTCTGTTCTTTCTGGGCTCAACTTTACTGCCAATTTCTCTATATCCTCCCCTTCAGTTGCGCAGGGAGATGGGGAATGGAGGTTGCAGTCAGTTCATCACACATCTCTGCCGCTCCTTACTCCTCTTCCTCTGCTCCAGCGTGGGGTCCCTCCCATGGGAGACCATTCTCCACGAACTTCTCCAATGTGAGTCCTTCCCACAGGCTGCAGCCCCTCCGGC
>NW_009634297.1:0-27769 GCF_000690535.1 Cariama cristata | reverse complement strand
CGGGGGACAGCCGGCCTCACCACGGGCTGCACCAGGGGCTGGCGGGGAATCTCTGCTCCGGGCCTGCAGCACCTCCTCCCCCTTCTTCTGCACTGACGTGGGGGTCTGCAGAGTTGTTGCTCTCACATATTCTCACTCCTCTCTCCTGGCTGCTGTTGCACAGCAGGTTTTTTCTTCTTCTTAAATATATTATCCCAGAGACGATACCACCATTGCTGATGGAGTCAGCTTTGGCCAGCAGTGGGTCCGTCTGGGAGCCAGCTGGCACTGGCTTTATCACATATAGGGGAAGCTTCTGGCATCTTCTCACAGAAGCCAGCCTATACCCCCCTCATTACCAAAACCTTGCCATGTAACCCCAATAAAGGCTAACTCTTCTATCCCAATGAAAAAAATTTTAAAAAAGACGAATACAATTAACATTTTGAACAAATTAGAAATATTACATTTCTTAGAGAGTGTGATCATGTCAGCATGTATTAAGTGATATTATCTACAAAATCAGGACTTCTGGATTTTATTGATGGAATGTCTCCTTCCTCGATTGTGATTGAGCCTAGGAGTGAGCAAGATGCTGGACTGTACAACCACCAGGACAATACTGGGCACAACTGCACATATTTAAAATCAGTCAAGTTCTTCTTAAGTTTAAGAATCTCCTAATTGAGAACTTCTCTTTGGACTGCAGTACCTTATTTAGTTGTTCAAGTTCTGCTGGGATCCAAGTATCATCAATAGCTGGGAGTCCAGTAGTCCCACCCAAAAGAGGGCAGCCTTGAAAATGCCTAAACTTCTTGGCCAGAGGGACTGCATTGAAACAACTATCATGTATTCCTAATGCAAAAGATTACATAAATATTTGTAGCCTCTTTATACTAGACACCGTCCGTATAGCAGAAACCCAAGTATCACCCTAGAGTGCTCAGAAAATGGGATTTAGATGAGTGATGAATGCTCTCACAATCAGATGGAGGCCAGGGGGGACTGACAGCATGAGTGAACGAGTTAGTGGCTACAGGTGGTTGCTACTGAGAATTAATTTCCCTCTTCATTAAGCTCTTTATACACAGAGCCAAGGGAACTCACTAAGATGGTATGATCCTCGATGAAGCAGGAAATTGAGTAATCCTAGTCAGTCTCCTTCTAAATAAAACTTTCTATTGGGAACTGGCTGCATAAGTAAAGTCACTAGTTCACTTTCCTGTTGCCTCAGTCTTTTTCTACTTAATACCTTTGAGAATAGAGGTCAATGCCTTGTAAACAAGATTAAAAAAAGTAAAGAGAATTATGATAAAATAGCATCAATGAAAGAGATACCAAAAAACTGCTCAATTATGAAGTGTTCAGAGTGGAATTACAGATCTCTTACTCTTTAAGGGCAGTATCAGAAAGACATTCCAGCAATAATGATAATAACAATAATATCAATAATATCAATAATATCAATAATATCAATAATAACAATAATAATAATAACAATAATAAAGGGGACAGTTCCATACTCAGGAAAGTACACTTATAAAGAAAAGCTTTCAAGAGAGAGATTGGCGTTACGGTGAGTATTGGGTTAGCCTGCCATTACACTACTACACTACTAGCATGTTACAGTGTTCCATGATGTCTGGGAAAATTGATATTGCTCAGCTTTTAACAGAAATTATTCCTTAAAGTTTATAAATGTTTTAAAAAAGACAAGACATTTGGCTAATAACACAGCTGAAGGCTATCAAAACAAAAGTTGCCCCTTCAAAAAAGAGAATCAAAAGAAGTGACCCTGGGTGCAGAGGAAATCTGCTGGATACAGAGTACTTTACACTAAAAAATGCAGAAGTGTGCTATTTTAAAAAACCTTTATGAAATGGTCAGTTTCTAATTGTCCTCAGTTCACTAAATTACCCAGAGAGCTGAGGAAATTCCTCACAGTGTGTAAAAAATCCTGAGAATTAGGTGCAAAAAATTTGTGTTCTCAAACTCTGACAATCCTTCAGCACACCAAACTTCAGCTGACACTACTACTGATTTCACAGTGTCTCACAGACATGATGGCGACTTTTGGAGCACCGGGGATGGGTCAGCGTAGATCTGCAGTAAAACCCACTTAACCATCTGGCCTACCTTCTGGAAATCTCTTCCCTCGGTCTGGCATGGACTGAATAAATACCTTAATTTATAATAATTTCCATAATGACTTACAATGTTGACAGTGAATACTCATTATATTTCCCTCTACACGACTCAGCTAACACAACCCTCTAAAAGCATATACAATTCATCTTTTCTATTTTAATTTTTCTTCTAAACAATCTTCCTGTAATTAGCAGGAACCACTTATGTTTTATATTGTTTCATATTTTTAGAGTACCAACTACGCACTCTGGTCAACGTGCTCCAGATTTAAAACATATATATCTATCAGAGCTTCAATACAAGTTATTAATAAAGTCCAAATTTGCCTCTCTGTTGGTATAGCTTCAATTGCAAATCTAAGTAAAAATAAATTTTGCATTCTGCAATGCATCCTCGTCCTCCAAAAAACACAATACCAGCAAAAAAAGCAACCAACAAATCTGAATTTTGCAATCTCTGTCTATCTTCCTCTAAATAGATTGTCATTAGATGGTGAAAAAATCCAGTCTATCGCTTTTGTTTGTTTGTTCCAAGGTAGATGAAAAAACTCTTCTCAATATACTAAGCTTACCTCTCCAGGGGAAGAAAACAAACCTCAAGTTTGCTCCAAAAAGAATTTCACAAGCAGGGTTTCTTTATGTCGAAAGTGAAGAAATTGTTTATTTCGTCTATTTCTGTGTAGGATTTTAAAACACGCTTTGTAATAATCTATATTTAAAAGAATTAAAATGACTTATTATTGACTGAACTCTCCTTTACCCTTTACTTATTGTACTTCTACAGCAAAATGAATAATAAGGGTAATAAATAGTATGCTAAAGGTAAATATTAACATAAGCAACAATACTCTTCCAGATCACTTCTTATCTCATAGATATTTGAAAGTCAGTCACAGATATTGTTTTCCTTAGCAAAGAAGAGAATCTGGGTAATGATAGGAGGTAGTTGTTGTAAACCTCTAACTTCATAATGAAGATTACAGTATTATCATTGTCACCCAACACAGTAATAACCATTTCTTGCCTACACATAAAGCACAGATTAAATATAAGAAAATTAAAACCACTTGCATTGTTAGATATACAACTTAATCAGTGGATTAATAGTTTCAAATTCCAATATCTGTCTCTTATTATACTTGAATTTTTATTTCCTATTAAAAACTTCCTATACAAAATTCCTTTAGGAAATTGTTTTTCTTTGTTCCATTATATGATAATATAATAATATAATACAGAAAGCCAACTAAAATTTGCAGAAAAATAACAAATCCTGTAGAAAAGCATCATCAGCAATAAAAGCTAGATCTAGGTCAGATGATTTTGATTTTTTTAATTGCTGGTTATACCTGTAATAACATCTAGATGCACACACACAAACAAGATGCACACACACAAACATACACACATATATACAGATTAGAGGATACCTGCTAGCACTAACCTAGGAGGATACAGTTTCATATGATATCTTTAACTATTCAAAAACTGAAATAAACTCAGCTTTCTCTCTTTGGTTTTGGAACTTTTTGCCACTAATCTGTATAACAAAATATTCCAGTTTTAGACAAGCACTCATGTATCTTTCTGGCTGGCAGGAACTCCCTTCTCAACTGTCTTACTGCATACGAAACTAATGCTCTTATTCAAGATCTTGTTCATGGTTTCATAATGCTCTTCAAGATATTTCCAGACTAAAAATTAATGAAAATTAGGAGTTTCCCATTTTTACTCAAACCCACTGAAACTTGTATGCACTTAAGTAACAGCAGACTTGAATAGAGAGTTAAAGAAAGAAAGAATAAAGTATTTTAAATCAAAGAAGAAGTTCTGGTCATACTGACCTTCAAGATTTTGAATTTAGTTACATAGTCAGGGTGATGTTTTCATAGTATATTATAGAACAGTCAGTAGCAAACTAATCTTATTTGTGTCGTTTAAAATATGAACAAACTGGCACATTCACAACTAAACTGACATGATTGATTGTCACGTGGTCTAGAAGTTGAGTACAGCCCAAGTTATGCTTGATCTAATGCCATCTCAAATTATGGCTTTTGAGGAAGATAAACAGGAGTCCTTTTTAACTTAAGAAACAAGAGAGTAATTCAACATAACAGAGACCTATAGGTAGAAGCTAAAATGGTCAGAAAGGGAAAAAAAATATTGCTGTAGATCTAGCCAGGGGAGGCCTTGTTGAAATTAACCATAGTGACATTAAGTAGGGCAAAAGAAACAGGAAGATGTTCCAGTAAATTGTAGGTAATTTGTTACGAAACATATGTCTACCTAGCTGAAATAAAGCAAAATACTGGACCTTGGCCTCTGCTAGGCTGTTGACTACATTTCAGTTTCTCCAATCTAAATGCCAAAACCCAACCAAACTTAATTAAGAATGAAAACATTTCGAAAGTTTATTTGTGATTTTTGGGGTAAGGGAAAATTGTTTCTGATTCATCACCATTCATATTTTTGGCGATTCCTGTGGATCTGAAACAAAACAGTTCCTACACAGTCTCAAATAGAAAATACCTCACAATTTCCTACTAAATGGTCATTTAAGTACTATACAAAAAACATCATAAATGAGATTTGAAAGTTTTTTTCTAACTTTCAGATCAAAGTTGTTAGGAAGTTCTGTATGTTTACTCTTTTGTTAATTACCTAAGTGCGGAATTTCATCATGTTAATCATTCTAATTCTGCACATGTATATAGCCACATTACATTTGATCTTCCATCACAGATATTTTCTTAATCTTTATAGCATAGTTGTAACGTATCCTGCATGTCACCTGGACTCTTCAGTGCTTGAGAGGAATTTCAGGACGTCCATTCTTTTATAGACCCTTCAGATGCTATAAGCAATTTGGCAGTCTAGAATCACAAGTAACACTTTTATATCCAGACAATATTTGGTTAACTGATCGTCCTCTACTAGTGAAGCAGAAGTCTTTAGCATTTATATATTATAGTACAAGTATCTTGGACATCATATAAAATGTCTTCTGTTAGGAATTGCACTTACTTCTTGTAGCAGTATCTTTTCCTCACTAATTCAGAAAATTCAAGTAAATGACGTATGAAAATCACATCAGTTTTATGTCTAACTTGGAAGAATCCCAGTTAAAAGTAGCATGCTAACAGTTAAGGATAGTTAACCATAGGGTATGTATCCCTTCAGGCGACAATTGGTTCTCTCTTAGTTTATTTTCTGCATCTATAAAACACACTCTTGTTGACTACACATTATAATTAAAGAGGCATTCTGGAGTATGTAAAATTGGAATAATATCTATGATGTATCCAAGCATCTACAGTTTATTTGCCTCTGTTAGTAGCCAGATGATCATAATTTCCAGTGTTAACTCTTTGGCATGGTATTTGAAGAAACAGAAGGGAAATGAACAGTTTATGAGGGAAAATCAGAAATATATAAACTAAAAAATAGACCTCAATATTTTGACAAAAATAAAGAAGTTTCAGAGGAATGGATCACTTTACTGGTTAATGATTTTTCTAATTGTTTCTTTGAAACTGGAAAAAGACAGACACCTTTCTATTCATACAATTATGTAAATTAGATAATTGTCGTGTGTTTTGAAGTCAAACATCTGAATGTAAAAATACGCTGACAGATGTGATTAAATACTGTTTGAAAAATTTCAATAAGTACTTTATATGAGTTTAGTTACGTGCTGTAAATTGTATGGAGAAAAAAGAAGAGAGAATTAAACTGTGAATAGTAATAAATAAGAGTATTTACGTTCGATTATCTTATGACTAAATATACCATAAATCTACTGCTTACATTGATTGAGCCTTGAATGTCTATTATCATAAATGAGCCCATAAAAAATACTTCACACATTAAAAGTGAATTATTCACTGATTAAACAGTTGCCACACTTTAAGCACCATTTCCTTCACTTAATACGAATATTTCACGAATACAAATCTGTCATCAGCTTTAGTAGACAAAATGAGTTCTTACATTGAGTTAGTTGTGCAAAGCATTTGCAGAAGTGCATAATTTAGCTTGGGTCCCATTGAAAAATATGCACAAGTAGGAACATTGTGCTTTCTCCTATCAAAACCTAACTCTTTGTGTTTACAAAAGTAGTATTTAATTAAAAATACATGGTATTCTCTGAAAATGAAGCAAATAGTTTAAGAATAATTCTTGTGCTTAAGGTTTTTAATTGCATTCAGCTAAAAACTTAGGAGTGATGCCTGATCATAGAATCACAGAGCAATTTGGGTTGGAAGGGATTTCTGAAGATCATTTAGTCCAAACCTCTGCTCAGAGCAGCAACAATTAAACAAGGATGGTCAATGCCTTCCTTAGTCAAGGTATGAATATCTCCAAGGATGGAGACTCCACAACCTTTCTGAGCCTCTCTTCCAATATTTGACCACTCTCACAATAAAATATTTTTTCCTTCTCTCTAATAAAAAAATCCCAGTTTTTGTGCATATCGCCTCTTATTCGATGACTTTGCACTTCCAAGAAGAGTCTGAATCTTCTCTACAGCCTCGCATTAGGTAGCTGCAGACAGCAAAAGGAGCTCTGCTTAGCCTTCTCATCTTAAGGCCAAACCAATCCTGCTCTTTCAGCTTCTCAAATGTTCTGTGTTCTAAACCCCTAATCACTGAGCACTGCCTCCAATTTGGTATTACATGTGAACTTGCTGAGAGAGTACTCCATCCCACTGGTCAGGTCATTAATAAAGGTATTGAACAATATTGGTCCCACTACTGTTCCACAAGGGAGATCACCAGTAACCTCCTGTCGGTTGGACTTTGTCCCGTTGATCACAGCACTTTGAGCCTGATAGTCTGTAGGGGAGCCCTACTGAAAACTTTGTATTCAAGGAGTCAGTGAACTTGGACAGGCCATGACTGCTCTGCTGTGTCTCATACCTAGGCCTTGGGAGGCCTGTACGTTATTAATATAATCTGTAATTTATGAGTCTTTAGAAAAGATCAACTGTATGTGGATCAAGAGACACAAAGCATTGATCCTGACCAGAAGACCATTGCACCTTTAGGAGTTAGTGAACCACACAGTAGTAAACATGAGCAGTCCCAGGCCTGTGCTATGCTGTGCTGCTGGTCCATTGTGGTCTTCAGGTCTGTGCTGTGCTGCACATAGTCCTAGGCCACAGAATAAACTCAGTTGTCTCATTGTAACAGAAGAACCTGCAGGCAGTTCCTGCTTGGTACCAGTGATTACACCAAACGCATAGCCTTGCCTTTATCTAAAAGTGCAGGAAGAAGATCTCATGAGAGCACGCTATAGGAACAGAGTTGTTTTCTTCTAAGAAAATTGTGTATTAGCTGGAATGACTGTAAGGGAGAGCTTCTGTCCATGAACAGGGTCTGCTCTGCACAATGCACTGTAGGAAAATAGATCTAGCCTCCATCTGATGCTGCGCAAATGAGGGGTGCACAGCATCTGAAAGGATATAAGATTTACTCACTGTCTATATTCCTCTTCTTCTTCTGTCTTATTAAAGCAGTTATCTTATTAAGCCATTTGTTGTTGGGCCTTTCTTGATGAGATCCAGAAAGAATCCTGCACCATCCCTCTCTCTTTCACCTCACTCCCCTCCGCCTCTGGTGTGGAACACAGTCCAGCCAATCTTCCACCCATCTTGTTGTCCACTTATGCAGCACATGGAAGGCCTTCCCGAAGTTAAGGTACATAGCATCCACTGTTCTTCCTTGTCCACAGAACCAGCCATCTTGTCATAAAAGGTAATCAGGGCCTACTGCTGATAATGTTCTTGCTGTGAATGAGGGAAAATGTTTATGCAGCTAAAGAATTGTTATATGGTGTCCTGGTTTGGCTGAAACAGGACTATTTATCTTTTCAGGAGTTTTTCTTTCAGTTAAGTTTCTTCTAAGTAACCGCACTTTCTAAAAGTACAGCTACATGTTTTTCAGACACTGTCTGTGTTTCAGACCTGATAACGCTCAATGTTTACAGTTGCTACTGCAGTATCAGTAGGATTGGTATGCAGAGTGCCCCATGTTTATACTTATTCCTATGAGAATCAAGGTAACTGCTGGCTCGCCTTTGTTAAGCAAGTAAAAAGTCATAAAAGGGTCGCAGTTGCGGAAGAGTGCAGATGGGGCAGGTGAGCAAAAACTGACCAACGAGGTATTCCATCCCATCCACGTCATCCTCAGTATAAAGCTAAGGGATCACGAGGGTCTCGCTCTCTTCTTTCATGGCCGGTATCCCTGTGGGACCTTGTTCATTCTCCTGCCTCCTATCCCGATCCGTGCATTCCTGAATCTGGTTCCTGTCGGCTGCGCAGTCCAGTCCGGGATGTCCAGGAGCCCACCCTGCTGCGGCAGCAGCCGAGCCTCTGGGGGGTGCGGCCTGCAGCCTGCAATCCCCCGACCATCATGGGGAAACTCAGTATTGGTTTTGTATACTTTTCCTCTTATTTCCATTATTAGTAGCATTAGTATTAATACATTATACTATTTTCCATTATTATTGTATTATTAAAGTAGTTTTAATTTCCAACCCACAAGTCTCTCTCCCTTTTCTCTGTCCCTTCCCCTCCTGGGGGGAGGGAAGTGTTAACTGAGAGCTCTGCCGCCTGTTTTAAGAGCCGGCCCAGTCTTAAACAGTCACTAAATTCAACAATATTACTACATTCTGAATCCAAAGACATTTGCATGAACAGACCCTTTTTCTTTTTGTTCCTTGAAGTCAACATTAAACATCTTGCTGCTGTCTGTGACATCACCTTTCCATTTTTTTTTCACTGTATCTGGTCAGTTTCCAGCAAAAACACAAAAAAGTCTTATATCTTTTTGATACAAGTGCTGATGCAAGGGAATGTGAATTTCAACTTAGAGCCACTGAAGGGGTTCCATAGCTAAGAATATAAATAATGTATTTTATAATAATTGATTCTTTCCATCCCTAGATCTGGTAGTTAAGTGTTCCGCATTTATTTCCATGCTTTAACAGTTGAATATCCAGTTTATTTCACAATTATCTACCCATACATAATGATTTCAAATAAGACTCCTCATCTATGGTTGTCTTTTGGAGAAATTCCTGTGTGGGGGAGAGTGATTGCTTTAGATTTATTTGTTTTCCTTCTGTTAATATTGGCTGTCATTATTCTTCTAGGACAATTTCAGTGGACCACATGCCTAAAAAGTGTTAGACAAATGAAAGAAAAAAAAAGGCTGGGGATAACATGACTCTCTTCCTTTCCATATGTTGATGTAGGAAGGAATTTAAAATATGCTGTATTCATAGGTATTAAAGTTATAAATATACCAAACTGAAAATGACTGAATATTTGAAGACATATTTGTTATGGGAGAAAGCTGATAAATATATAGAAATGACAGATTACAGGATCTCTAAATTGCTACTGACATGCCATAAAAGTCAAAATTTACAAAGACGACTACAAGCTCAGCTGAGTTACTTCCAGTTATAGATATCGTGGAGAATTTAGAAATCAGATGTATTCTCTAGAAGTGAAAGTATCCAGAATTCCTACAGAATTTACCAGCTCCTCGGAAAGGACATCCAAAACTAGGACTTCCTTCTGTAAATAATTTATCTACTTTTTAAGTCTGTCCACATTTTTATATCAGAGGATTAGACAATATGAAAACAAACAAGCAACTAAACAAATCAAACCCAGTATTCAGTGATGCCTGTAGCGGTATTCTAAGATTAATTATTTTAATTAATGTACTTAATTTCTTATTATATACTAATAACATTTATTTAACATTTTAAAGGTAGGATTTGTAGAAGTGCACATCAATAAATCAGTAGAGGAGTTATAGTGATTCTGATCACAGACAAAAATTTCTCCACATATACAGATTTTAATAGTACATATATACACATATACATATACATGTGTGTTCACATATGTGTGTAAACAACAGTGGAATGGCATACAAAATAAGTTTACTGTAGAGGGACAAAATGTGGAAAAATAACTTATTATGACTTCTTGACTATATCTTAGTTATAAAAAAAGGTTTGTGAAAAAAATTGGTAAGTCATAAAATCATAGAATCACAAAATCGTTGTGGTTGGAAGAGACCTCAAAGATCATCAAGTCCAACCTTCTACTCAATGCCACCATGCCCACTAAACTCACTAAACCATGTCTCAAAGTGCCACATCTAAATGTTTTTTGAACACCTTCAGGGATGGCGAGTCTATCACCTCCCTGGGGAGCCTGTTCCAGTGCTTAACAACTCTTACAGTAAAGAAGTTCTTTCTAATATCCAAGCTGAACATCCCCTGGCGCAACTTGAGACCATTTCCTCTTGTCCTAAATAATAAAAGAAGTTACCTACAATACTTTTGCAAAAAACATCACCAAATTAATACCATAGAATCCCATTTGACATATTATAAAGACCTTAGTTACTCTTTGACAGCATCTAAATAAGGTCTCATATGTTAATGGTATGAAATCTAGGGTAATTTTGATGTATTTTTCTGGATGTGAACATCTCTGATATTATTTTTATTCCATATACCTTCTGTTACCTTTACTCCAAAAATGAAAAGTCAGGAGGAAGAAATACATTTAAAATTTTGTGTGTTAAGGTAAAAGACAGAAACCCGTTTCCAACCACAAGCAACTGTGTTAATATGAGACATATCTGTGTTGACAATCACAGAATAAAAACTCCAAAGTTTTTACATTTTTTCCCCAAGTGCACAAAGTAGAAAGATTCCAATTGTCCTCTCATTGCTGTAATGACTTTGCAGTATTTTCTGTAATAAAAGTTGAACAAGGAGTTTTTCACTTCAAAGTGAAAAAAATACTCCAAACATCCACATATGAATACCAGATCTTTTCAATAAGGAAATATGATTTTATTAGTCACTGTTAACATTAAGATTCACTTTATTAAAGTGATTTTACCCTGTCATCTAATGTCAATGGGGTGCATTGCCTTTTGGAGACACTTTTCAAAAAGATCTACAGTGTCAAGTGCCCCTTTTCCCCTTGAAAAATTTTACATAAATATCAGAGCACCTTCAGTCTTTTCACACTGGTTATATCATCTACTAATGCATTACTTAATTCTTAACCTTGTATCGCATTTGAACTTCCTTTCCTCTCCAGATTCATAAGAACTAGTGGTACCTCATGCATGAAATAAAGATAATAATGCAATCTTTACAAATCTTCTCTTCTTTTCATATTTTTTAAACTCTTTTTGATATTTTGCAAGCTGATCCATAGTCCTATTTATAGAAATAAACCTAATTTTTTCTGTGAGTGAGTTGAGTATGTCTCCTGAATACTTATGTTCACATATCAAAAAAGATGGAACAAGTTAAAGTTTATTTTGTAGGTAGCTATTAGGTATTTTAATTTTAAACTCTGAAATTTCCTTCATGCTTTTTTTGCAATATATATTAAAGCATAAAGTTATTATCAATCAAAACTGTGTCATGTAGTAAATCATCTACACAAGTCTTTTAAAAATGTTTGGTTTGTTAAAAAGACTACTATACCTGATGAATAATACATAAACATTTTAGCTTAGAAAACTTATCCAAATAAGACATGGAAAGACTTGTCAAAGTGTTTAAAAAAAAAAAACAGTGAGGAAACTTTATTACACTCTGCAAAGGAATTTACCAATGGAATTAAAACTAGGTATATTGCTAACATACAGCCATCAACTACTTGACTCAGTAAAAGCCAAAATAATATATTTTGAAATTTACAATTTTCTGCTTGTATATCAAGCTATGAGTAAAATGGTAAGAAAAATATACTGTGACACTACCAACTCAAGTGCTCTGTAAATTTTAATCCAATTTTAATCCATTGAGCTAGAGGTGAAGATCAAAATTAAGGAATTAGTTCAGGAAAAAAATATTACAAATCTGAACAATCTCAATATTTCCTGTTTAAATTTCATTGAGTCCTTTAATAATTTCTCGAATCTTTGCTGAAAAGGGAGAAGCCACTAGCTAACTGAGGAGCAGTAGGGCAAGGAAAGGCAATGCAAAAGAAGAATTTCCTGATGCACTTATGATTTATTAGGGTATTATGCTGAGAAATCATGCACTTGCAACCATCCATTTCTCAGCATTAGAAAATAAGAAAATGTTTTCCTGAATGTCAATAGAAGTAGGAAAATAATTATTCTTTGATTTCTGACTGTTAAAATTAAGCAATATAAAGATTATTGGTTTAAAGGATATGCTAAAAATCTTAGATGATGTCAGTAAAGAGATAGGAAGATCAGATATGGTCTTTTTTACTGTAGCCCACATTATCTTCTGATGCTCTACACTCTCACATTTATTTAATTCATTTATAATTAAAATACAAGTTTTAAACAACCCACAAATATCTGGCACCTTGATCTGACTGCAGCTGTTTTATCTGATAGTTCTACCTATGCACAATTTTTTGAAAAAAAAATTATTAAATATTTCACTATATATTTTAGAGCTGTGTTCATTTTCAACACTATGAACTATCTTGTCCTAGTTCTGCCATTTAGAGAAGTGAACAAACTGTCATCTTAAAAGCGATATTCAGGAGCACTTAAGTTGCTTAATAACAGAAGACAGTCTGAAAGTTACTTGGGTTGAATTCAAGAAAGTACTTTTTACAAAGGACAATAACTTTCTGTTTCATTTAGTCATTTTTCTTTATAAATATGTCATTGTTATATTTTTGAAAAAAACAAAACAAACAAATAGGCTGGACTCTGGACTAAATATAATCAAGATAGCTGGACTGACTTCACCAGGTCATTTCACCTCAACTGATGAGCTGACCCTATTATATTAGATATGTTTTGTTCTTTCCTATTTAGAAAATATTTTGGAATAACTAAATGGCATTCATCTCAGACTCTGACTGAACTCCTGTGGCTGATTTTTAGACTAGTTTTTTCATTAAATATGAGATTTAATTATCTCAGTTTGAGAAATTGTTTTTATTCCTGAAAAGAACATAAGCTTAGGAACTGATAACTTGGTTGTTGAGGAAGCAAGATTGATATCCTTCCCCTCAGTATGTTTGCATTTTTCACTAAATGTACTTTAAAATAGTTTGAATTTTCACTGAAATTTAAGACACATCTATTTGGCTATCCTGTGAAAGCAAAGTCCTATGATAGAAGTCTCCTTTAGGATTTCAGGCAGAAAAAGCTAAATTTCCAAGTCTAGGACACATACAGTAGATTATGCTAGATTACTGTCAGTGAAGAACAAAGCTGATGTCAGGTAAATATAGCACTAAGAAACAGCCGGATTAAAATATTCCCCATAGGCATTATGGATTCAGTACCTTCTCCTGTTTGACAAGATAATGCATTTAAGGAGGGAAAGTATGGGATTTTTATGACAAAGTGCAATGAAAAGTCATTTCTTTGATAACTATCCTGTTGCATGTATTACTGTATGCATATGCATGACTCTTGGCAGTTAGGTATAACACATTTAATAGAATCATTTTTTGGCAAAACATATGAGGCGCCATTTATCTTGGGGAGCTCCCCATTACTGGACTGACAGCTTTATAGTTCTGTTGGGAAATGAAGTATAACATCAGGTTACTAAGCAACTCCACAGCTTTTTTAAAGTACTTCTTGGAACTCACTTGTTTCTACTAATTGATTCAGTCCACATCATTTTGAGCATAAATGGGACATCATGTTTAGAAATATCCTGCATAACTACTTTTAGTTAACATGTCTTGCTACCTCTGCATATCTAAATCAAGCACTGGCATATAAATGTCATATTGAAAGCAAATTTTTATCTTCTTCCTGAGTTGCATTGACATTTAATATATATAAATTATTTTGACAGTTCAAGCTAGTCTCTGAAGTTGACTGTCAGAAAAATAACATGAAAGGCTGAGCAGCTATTTAATTTTTCAAGTTTTACATAGGATAAAGTTTTAATTAGTCAATCTGACTTACTTCTTTAGTGAATTCATGTGCTATAATACATCAGAATTAACAGAAGGTCTATATCTGTGATCATTTGTAATATCAGTTGTAACCATGTTGATATTTTCTTGAGTCACTAAACCTTTCAGCAAGACAGCATCTCATACCATGTCTGAATATTAGTGATAAATATGGTGGTAACCACAATTTATGAAGTGTAAACTAGCCTTTTATCATTCCTCATTTTTCTCCCCATTATAGTGATGGTGAATAATAAATAATGAAACACTATAGATATGCTGACTTTCTTATTCTTTCCTCAAGATAATCTATATGTTTCTTTTTTAATGTCCTTCCTTATTTTTCCCAAATTTTAATACTTTTTAAATGAGTAAATACATACTTACTGGGGAAAAAAGATGAGAGACAGATTAAGGATTAACTAGCAATATGTGTTATCTCCTGGTATTTTAAACCCTCCATTTGTTAGGTTGCTTATTATTTTGCTGATTGGCCCCTTTTATGCCTTGTGCCGTCCAGTCTTACACTTCCCCCAATATTTTATTTTTTTTTTTTACTTCTTTTATTTTAATTAACTTATGCAGGAGACAGCTTTCCTGCAGCTGTGATTGGAAAAAAAAAAGATCATTATATCTTGATGATCACTTACATCTGTAATCTTTTTACTGTGCCCAATAAATTGTAATACTGTTGGAGGTTTAAATGTAAGATGAGCCATTACTGATTTGATTCAGTAAACTAACATGATCCAAGATTATAGCTGTAAATCATAAGTTAAAAAATAGAACATATTTTAAAACTGCTGAAATGACATTCTTCCCCTCTCAATGAAGCATACATTACGCTTAGGGGAAATTATTTTGGCTTACTAAGACTTATATGAGTTTCTCAGTCTTATGGAAGTCATATATGCATCTTATGTAAATTTATATCTGCACTAGATTATGAGATATCCCCTGTAATGATGCGTGTCCGTTAGATGAACAATTTATTGGACCACTCTTAGGATACACTCGAACTTGAGTCACAAAGTTGTAGCACTCCAGTTCAGAATGAATCCTCTTCCAGTGCTCTGTTGAGGAACAGGACTTCACAGTGCCTCTGCTGCTCATGGGAACGTACACTTGACCATTAGTCAGGGGATCTCCCATTTTATGGCCTGTGGAACTGTGGTGAGAGAATGAGAAGGAGGATCATATAAGCAAATTTCACAAAGGGTGTGTGAGACTTGTCAGGTTGCATATCGTTTTTATAAGAATTAAGATAGAGAAGCATCTAAAAAGTCCCCTGAAAAGCACAACGCAAGAATGAGTTAGGTCTCTGAGAAGACAGTTAAAAACATAAACTGTTATGTAGATAGTATAATATGAGTTCACATTTTGCATTTATTATATAACTTTTAAGCATTGTTCTTAGGAAAAAATCCCTATGAAGGTCTGAAAAGAGTATGAGTCATATGTGGTCTGACACTGCAAATTCTGTGCAAAACACTTCGAACAATGTCAGGCCAGGGAAGACAGAATATTTGTAATAAAAAGAGGTCAACACCTCCTATACAGTTAAACTTGACTGGTGACAGGTCTATATTCATAGAAATACACTAGTAATACCTTGCTGGATACAGGAGAAGTGTGTCTTTGGCTCATGAAAAGTGATAATGTTTCAAGTAACTATTCTTTGATATAGATATACTCATTTCTTGATAGGAGTCACCAGATTTTTTAGTTCACAAGTGTCCATATGAGGTCCAGGATTGTCCATCTTTTCCTAAGCATCACAGTCAATGAAACCTTCATACGCACTATCCTAGTTAAACTCCTTCACACAGAAGCTTTCCAAGTAAATATCATAAACTCTTGAGGATTAGAATTTCTTGATACAAGGAGAGATGTTAGGTATTATATACAGCTGGATTAGAGAGAATAAAAGCAATGCAAGAATAACAAATTTTCTGGAGGGGCTGGAAAACTGCCACTTTCTATACTTCTCCATTAGCCCAGAGGAAAGAATTGCACAGCATAATTTCCTCCCTAACCAAGAGAGAAATAAAATTCCAAAGTGTTTCAAGGAGAAACCAAGTGTCTAAATCAAGAGAAACAAGGCCTCCAAACCAAGTTGTCAAAATAACCTTCCTAGGATACCAGCAGTAAGCATGTCTTCCACCTTACTCTTGGAGTCCACCAGGGGTTATCTTTATACAATTTCTTAACACAGTCTGCTTATGTGCTCTTTCTTTTCCTCTGTTCACAGTCATTCAATTTTCTGCTCTCTTTGTTACCTCTAAACCAGTTTCACCTGATTCACAAGGCTGCCTTCCTGGGATCTCCTGTATCATCCTGTGTTTGCACTCTTCCACGTCACTTTTTATTCTAGAGCTGCAGACAATTAAGTCTGTACAGAATTGCTTCTTCTATGATGTTATTCCTATAAACAAAAGCTAAATTAACACAAGGCAGCGGTTATTTAGCCACTAGGCAATTGCAACTGTAACTGAAACAAGCAAAAATAAGCTCAGTCCAAGGCAATCCCAGACTAGTCCTGAGATCCCTGAACTGTCAAGTAAATATACAATCAGTGGTCTTTCACTAGCAATGGAAAAAATGTACTGGGCTGTAATGGGCTTTCTCTTTAAGGACTACAGAGGGTGACTCCTTCAGCCCATGGAGGAGACCAAGTCGGAGCAGATATCCACACTGCAGCACGTGGAGGACCCCTGCCAGAGCAGGTGGATGTGCCCTGAAGGAAGCTGCAGCCTGTGGAGGGGAGCCCACATAGGAGTAGGTTTTCTGGCAGGGACTGCAGGCCATGGAGAACCCACACTGAAACACGTTTATCCTTAAGGACTGCACCCCGTGGGAAGAACCCACACTGGAACAAAGGAAAAATGTAGAGGAAGGAGTGGCAGAGATCGACTGATCGCTACCCCCATTCCCCATCTCCCATGGGCTGCAGGTGGGGGAGGTAGAAGAGTCAGGAATGAAATTAAACCTGGGAAGAAGGGCGGACTGAGGGGAAGGTGTTTCAGTTTTGGTCTTTGTTTCTCACCATTCAACTACATTTTAATTGACAATAAATTAAATTAAACTTTCTCAAGTTGTTCTGCGTGTGACAGTAATTGGTGAGTGATCTCCCTGTCTTTATCTTGACTCACAAGCTTTTTCATCTTATTTTCTTCTCCTGTCTTGTTGAGAAGGTGAAGTGGAAGTGTGGCTGGGTGGGCATCCAGCAGCTGGCCAAGGTCAAACCTCCACAAATATTAAGCATTATTCATCAAGCCAAAACTGAAGAGAAAAAATAACAGGAAAAAACCTTGTATTACATTCTAGATTTCTATAGCATTTATAGCATCTATAAGATACTATAAAATGTTATACAGTATTTATTAAAGACAGGTAAAAATCTGTTTTATTTCTTTTAAAAGCATATATCTTTCTGGTACAATAATCTTAATTTACATGTCTTGAAATATCATACCTGTATTAAAAAGCAAATTTCAAATTTTAAACTATGAAGAAATTTCCCTCAGATTTTTTTTAATATATTATTCTAGGACTAAAATTGCCATCAGCTAATTCAATTTCCCAAATCTTTTGACATTCTTCTAGTGGCCATAAACCCAGAACCATTTTTTTCCTTTCAGTTTCTCTTTTGTAATGGTAAGTAACTGTCATCAGGCTAAAGACAAAGTAAAAAAGATAAAAAAGGGATCTCAGCAATTTTTAGGCTATATGAGATATTATTGTCATCTTCACTAGAAATTCTGGCAAGTAAAAACCACATCAGTCTTCCAAACAGATGAAGAGCAAGATGAAAGTGGTCTTTTCACTTCCATTTAACATGATTTTTTTTTTCTTGTTTTGTTTTGGTTTTACTTTTCTTCTGAGATGAGAAGGTCTTTTTTCCTACTTCAAAGTCTTAAATACATTCTGGATAGAAACAGACAGAAGAATACAACTTGCTTTCTGAACAGTGAATTTTATTTTTTCCTGATCTACACTGACATTTATAACCCTTACCAAAACCTAAAGCACATCTGTTGGCACTTCTGTATCATACTGTAGATAAGGTTTTTAAGAGTATCACAAAGAAAGATGGACTGTACTTCCATCACAGATTTGCTTTACTGTTAGAAGTTGGAGGGAAAAGCCTGTCATACAAAAAAAGTTTTATAAAATATTTTGAGTTAGTTTATTAAATTTTGACCTTTCTTTTATTTATAGAATTTTATATACAGTGCAAGGCCTTTGTATTATCTCATCCTGAACCCAGTGTATTACATTTCCAGGTACTAGACCAGAAGTTATTTCTATGGGATCACATTTCTTTCTTCTCTTTTTTTTTTCTTTTTCCAAACAATTTTATTCAAGGTTTATAGTGGCTTGTTCTCTGTCCTTTAGTACTTTAGCTATTTTCTTTCAAATTAATATGCCAGACTCTCACCTGTTCAATGATTTTGCACCTTACACAACCTCTGATATTAAAAAGCTTCCTGAGCAGCCATTAAGTATGATGTCTACACTGCAATTCCCTTGTCTACTTTGGTAATGATAGTCTCATAGAGCTAACAGATTAGTAAAGCATAACCTTCCTACTCCAACCTTCATTTAATCAAGTTGTGTTTTTCTAACCATTTTCTGATCTGGAAATAGTTCCTAATACTTTCCTGCAAATTGAAGTTAAACTATTTGGTCTTTAATTTCCTGCTGTGTCCCTAGGCTTTTTCTGAAATAAGAGTATTCTGTTGGCTCCTCTAATTTCTGTTCCCATTCCCATTAGCATCTCTTGGGAGACGACTGCTTCTGGAGTCTTGATCAATGTTCAGAGCTTCTCAAACTTAATAAGTTCAAGGTTTTATTTGTCTCTTAATTTATTATAATTTCTCTCCTGTAAATTTGATTTCTCAATTAGTAAAGGTAAATTTCAAGACTAACTATTTTGCAGAAGTCTGTAAGATTTTTTTATTTTTATTTGTATGGTATTCCCTTTTTTTTATACATGTATCATATCAGACTCCTTTATTCATTTTGGAGTTTCTTATATAAACAAATTAACTTTATACCAATTTAAATGAAAGTACTTGTCAGAATATATTCTGATGTGTTTTCTTTCTATTTGCATATATTTTAGCTTAATTTCAACATTATTTGTAAGACTTTTATAACCTTTCAGCTGCTAAATTCAAGAACTTCTGCAAAGGCAGCTGAATATCAAGTCTTCCCTGTTTCTTTGTTAATCACCTGTCTTACACTTACTGAACTAAGTCTTTATTTTATACTATAGATAACTGACCCAATCTATCTTGTTGTCAGATTTAAATTTATAAAATAAGAATTGGGTGGTTTTATTTTATAAGGAAAAAAAAACAGAACAAAACAAAAAAGAGTAGCTCTTATGCTATAAAATACTTCAAATGACAGCCATGTAATAGAATGCCACATGTGTGTACTAACCCACATTCACCCATCCACACACAAACACACACACTATATTTTTATATATCTCCTTTGTACTTTCCATCTATAATTCAAAAAAAGACTATGAAGAGATATTTTTTCTTCTGCATCTTCAAAATGCTAAACAAATGAGAATTTTCTAATATTAACAAGGAAGATTCTCATATAAACAAGTATTCCTTCTTTCTTACTCTTCCCTCCTTTCTTACTCTTCCCAAAACCGTTCCAGATGTTTTTCTGTACATCTAACTCTCCAACATTTTTCCACACAGCAAAGTAAAATGCTTTTAGAGGAGAAATTAAGTGTTTTTTTTTTCCCTGACTCTTTCTCCTCTCATTAGGAAAAAATAACAATAATAAAAACCCACAAAGACACAAAGCATATTCAACTGTTAATTTCTGACTTTAGTGAATTGCTAACACAAGGAGCACTGAGCTTCTTGTGAGAATAAGCCATGACCTGTTAATCTTTTTAAACAGTGAATAACCAGTCAGAAGGAAAAATAAGACACAAAAATAATAATAATAATAAAAAACCTTCTCATGTTTGAGAAGTTGTCTTGAATAACTTCTTGTCCAACAGAAAAAAAAAAAAAGAAGATGGAAGAAAAGAGCACCTCCTGCATAAAAACTATTTTAACAGCAGTAGTTGTCAAGGAAGCAGCTCAAGAAAGTATAAGAATCTAACTGAAGATTTTAGCATAAGAACATCTATTTTGTTTATTGATATCAAAGCATCCGTGTTGTTTCCTCTGGCTACAAAAAATGGTGTATAAGAAGGTCATTACAACAAATGTTCAGTTTTGTCTCATTTGGCCACATACAAACATATATATCAAGCCCATTTATTTTATGCAAAGGCCATAGCATGTCATAAATCACTTCTATTTTATTGGCAAATATCTAACCAGTCATACTATAATCCAGTCTCTGTGAATTTAGAATAGAATAAATAATAACGAAAAACATGAAGATGTGCAGGAAAATGTGTATCACAAAAATAGAAACTCCCTTAATGAGAGGTTTGCAGAGTTTTTCAGCAACTCTAAGGAGTTATCTGCTCCTGCTTTCCAGGTGGTGTAACCATTGCCTGGGGCAAGAGATTTCTTTTGGTGTGTTGGTTTGTTTTTCATATGCTATGTCTTAATTAAATGGTAATGAGGTTGGTGATTTGCTTTCTGATAAAGAATTATTTTCTTGATAGCAGATAAGCAGGTTGTAGGCTTTACTTAAGAAATCTGTAAGGCAGCAGAGGAACACCCCAGAAAACTTTGACTCATACAGTAAACTAGTGAAATATAACTGAAAACAGATTTGGCTATGAAGACATGGGCCTCATAGACATCAATCTTCTTGAATTCAGGGATAGACCAGTCACTATATAACTCCAGAAATAACATCTAACAGAATACTTCCATTTATTTATTACCTTCAATTAATTTTATAACAAGATTGTTATAATAACATTACTATTATTTTTATTTAACTTCCTACTTGGGTCTTGGGTCAACGGATATTCAGGGGCTCCAAATCCTGTGCTTGCATATGCATAATTAAAATTTTCCGCATATATTTTACCAGAAGATCTGTCGTACACATCTGAAGTGTCATAATTCCTTCAAACTTGTTGTACCTGCCCAGCTCACCCTATGACACACACACAACACACAGGCACTTCCAGGATGTGCCAGGCAGTTGCTCTGTTCAACAGGAATTAAGTTATTCTTTGCAGAATAATGGAATTCAATACAGACAAGTGTATAATACTATTATGTAACAGTAAGAGCACTCATGAAGAGAGATATGAATCCTTATTCCTGTTCTAAGCAGTATTTTTTATTTGTTCTTAGTTATTGTGTTCAATCCAAATATTATTTTCCCTCCTCTAATCTCAATATTAAAGTGCAAAGCCTTGCACATTCAGGTTTTACATCCACCCTCCTTAGAAAGTGAGCTACTGGTAAGCTCAAGGCTCATCTGTCTTCCTATGCTTTTTCCTCATGGTCAAGCAAGTTTTTTGGTTTTTCTTTCCCCTTAAGCCAGTGGATACAGCATTCCTCTGGATATGTGGACTTAAAGGTCCTAAATCTGAGGAAAACTTTCAAGTCAGATCTCACAGTTCCTGGTGACAGCATTGGAAAATTAAAGCCAAGGCTTTTAGTTCAGAATTCAAGTTTTAGACAAACTTAAGGGTTTTACTGAATTATAGCAAAAACAGTCATTGTAGGAACCTTCCATTGGAAGATAATTCTAGGATTTAAGTCAATGAGTAGAGAAGCTTTTCAGAGGATACGACTTCAGAACTCTCTTTGTTTTTCAAGCACACATGTAAGTGATATCTCCTACTGCTTCACTGTAAGTGAATTAAAGTGTTGATTTTTTCAAATCACTCATCTGAGGTTTCTACTTGTTTGGAGTGCCTTAATACATAGTTCATTTGCGAACTAGCTTCCTGAAATTAGGCCTTTCACTGGATATGGTCTCCAATGCACTCATTCCTAGGAATTTTTAGAATCCAAAAGCATTAAGATACATCTTCATTAAAACAAGGAACTAATGTTTTCTTTCCCTTTTTACAAATTTCCAGGTAGTCATTCAAGACAGATCCCTATGACCAAATTCCTTACAAAGGAAGAGTGTTGTATAAACACTCAGTAATTAAAAAACAAAAAAGCATGGGAACGACAATTCTCTTCCATACTAATTTCCTAAGCTATCTGATAATATCAGGGTTTGGATACACACTTTGCTATTAAGCCAGCGTGATCACTGTTCATGCAATATTCAGTGACATTTTGAGTACAAATACCAAGATTATTATCTTTTAATATTAAACATTATATGAGTGTTTAAAGTGTCTGTGAAGCATATTCGTATTAAATATTATTGATGACATTTGGAAAAGGTCAAGTGGGATGCCCTTATGCAAAAACATATTAGCAGCAAGACAAAATTATTACAATTATTAACAATAATAAGTTGATTTGAAAAAGATCAAGTTTGGGAATCTTCTTGTCTCTTTACAAGTTAACACAATTACCTGTTTAAATTTGGTCAAGATTTTAATCTCTTGAACACACAAATGTCAACATCAGACTTCTCTGTGAATTCCATTGAGTATACTTACCTATTTCCTATCTGGCCACGTATTGAAAAAATAAAGCCACAGAATGGAGGATATTGCTGTTTCCCTTACACAGCAGATATAATTACTAAGCTCCCTATGCATGTTACAAAGGTGAGTAGGTGAAGCCAAGAAAGATGTTTGTTTACCAATCCCTGCAGCAGAAAAAGCTAACGTTCTATAACTAATCTAATTCTGTGCTTGAACAGAGTGCTGGATCCTGTGCAGTCATCAGCCTTTTTCCCTAGACAATCAAACTCTTGTCTGTAATCTGAAACTTTGTTTTGCTTAGAAACTTTATTAGCACTAAACTCATTTTAAATTAAGGTAATAAAAGAACTGGAGAGGAAACTCCAGATACATTAGCTGCAGCTGTCTTCTTTCTTCTTCCCCTCTGAATTTTTCCAAGACAGACAGGCATTTATCTTAATTTTCTGACTCAAATTCTTGTCATCAAGGGTGAGATTTTATTGGGTCATGCATGTTCTGCCTCTGTGTATTTTAAGATTACAAAATTCTCTTTTGTTTGGAAGTTCAGAACCGCCTGTTCATAAACCAGAGCACAGGATAGTTTCTAATCTGGAGATAAAAGTGGATTATTTTGGTTTCAGACACAGAAAGTGGTAAATAAAATCTACAAACATCAATCAGCAGTAAAGGAACTTGCTTTTTATCTATATCCATGTACAAATTATTAATAGAGAGTAACCTACTATAGCTCAGCCTAAAACAATTAGTAGCCTCGCCTTTCTCTAAAAAAGATACATTTTACAGCTGAGTAGAATTCTGATTTCATGTCTGATATCATGTATATGGCATCTTAAATTGTCATTGTTAATGATGACATATCGATGTGCATAACATAATCTAATGGGTAGTTCAAGAACTGATATTAGATACGACACTAATGCTTTTTTATCAATGATCTAGATTGATGATCTAAATATCTTTGATAATAAAATTTGCTGATGATAGAGACTGAGGGGAAAATAGGAGGGCAGGATACTGCTGCCATAATCTTAATATCTTGGCTAAATAGATTGAATCCAAAAGAATTAATTTTAATACAATTGAATGCATATGAGAATAGAGAAGGCAGGTTATATCTGTATATCTGTAAAGTTCTCAGGGAAATTTTAGGGAATCTAGACGGTAATACAAGAGGGTATTATCTTGGAAATCCCCTAGGTATGCTGTGTAATATAGAAGAACTGATTGCATTGATTACATTAGATACCTAGAAAGCAGATGGAAGAAAGTAATCTATCTGCTCTGTACAGCATTGCTATAGCCACTAAGATGCAATTACAAAAAGAAAGCCAAGAAGAAAGAAATCTTTGAAACTTTTCCTGAACCCTTAAGACAATAAACGGGTGGGATCTGAATCTTTGTCAGGATCATTTTGTTAATGAAGACTGGCTTAGTTCATGTATGTTAAGGAGAAGAGAAAGATACATATACCTCCCGGACAACCTGGGAAAAAAAGGAAAGTGTTCATAGGGAAACAATAAGATTGCAGTATCTGAAATAAAGTTTTTGATCATTCATTCCAAACAAACAGATAACTCGTGGCAGGAAGTAGTAACTTCATATTTCCATGCAGTTCATCTGCTTAACCTCTTGCTTTCTTGTGATGCTAAGGACATCTGCAGTAATATTGATACGCAGCAGCCAAAATCGCGAGACAGAACCAGCATTTTTTTTAGATGATAATGTAGGAATGCACCATCTATTTCTTAAAATGACAGCAACTCAACAGAAGGTTACTTTGATTCACAAAATTCTACCCATTTCCAAACACAGTACTAGGCAGATTTTCATTGCTATAAGCAGCACTGGATAAAGACATGAAAATATAAAACTGAGTTTTTAGTAGCCAGCTACATGCCAGTGATGCTGCACCTTCTCCAGAAATAAAATGTCCCTGAAGCAATGCAGAAAAGGAAACACAATCTGAATGTAAGATTCTTATTAATATTCTGTTAAAACAGTCATTATCTTTATGCCTATTTGTGACTTTTGGGAGGCTGTGTATGTGTATGCATGTACTCATGTGCCACTCTGAATAATTGTGCTAGCTTTCCATGTGGGTTTTTCTTTTTAATTATTATTATTATAAGTGTAATATATAATATAAATGTAAGAGTAATGTAAAAAATAATTTTTTTTATATTACTCATATCCAACTCAGAAGGCTTATATAGCAGTGGAAAGGTTGCCTCTGGTCAGCTGGTGAGTACTACAGTTTTCATTACAAACCTAAACCAGGGTTTTGACTTTAAAATAATTTAGTAAAAAGATTACTTTAGTCAGCAAACTGCCTTCCAAAGATCAAAAATCTCGTATTTTACACAGTTCAAAAAGTATTTTTATGTGTATTTTACCTGTCCTGTGACAGTTGTTGTCATTTTCTTTCACTTCACAAAAGGAGCATTTATTCCTATCTTGTGCAAGTTACGTATTCAACAACTAGATTAAAATGAATAATCCAGTCCAGTCATTTAAAAAATAAAACTGGGGAAATTTACAAGAGAATTAAAAAAAAAATTTTTTTTCAAATGAAATATCTTGGGAACAGTAATTCTATAACCTCAAGATTCAGATCATGGGCAAATCTCATTTACAGTATCAGGAATGAAAAACAGGCCACTTTTGCCACAACAGACTGATGTTGTCATAAGAATCTATGTTGAAAGGCAAGTTAAGATTTTTAAATAGTTGTTAAAACCTTTTGCCCTCTTGTTTAAATGGCTTAGTACAGGGATAAGGTGCAGATGATTCTTCTCATGCAGAACATTTTGCACAAAGATAAAACGCGGTTTTCAAAAGGCCGTCCTTGCCTTATAGATTTTTTGCATGCTTATATACTAACATCTTTTATATCTCTTAAACTATGTATGCATTCCCTGAAAAGAGCATCCAGATTTATCTGACTGAATGTGAAATACGGTAGATATTTCACCCAATCTATCTGAGGTAATAAATATATTTAAGACAAAGTTCTCAATATCCTTTTGTTCAGAACTTTTTCAATTGCCTCATTCAAACAAGGGTAGGTTGCAGATAAGTAAAGTACAAAATAAAACATGTTATGAAAAACACAAAACATGGAAAAAGTGAACAAGATGTACAATATCATTCTGGAGAACTGTAATAAAGGGTACGAACATGGCTTATAGCTATCTTGCACTTACAGTAGTAATAAATGGAAATTGTGAATAACATATTCATGTTACATCTCAAAATAAAAAGTATTTGCCCTCATGTTTTTGCTTGCATATACAATATTGCACTTGTTTGTCCGACTGATTTAGCTAAAGTTTAAGGGACAATAGTATCTATTTGAAATACGTGAACCCTTATATGTATATACAGAAATATGTGAACCCTCTCTCATTCTTTGAGTATAGAACTTCTAATGCTTGGGACTTTTTCAAATTTGAATTTTATATAATATTCTTTCCCTCATGGAACATATTAACAATGTTCTTATCTACACAGCTACATTTATGCAGAAAGTATAGGACTTTAGTATGTTAGCGATGTCTTCCTCATTGTTTCATTTGCTTGAATTTGGTCAGAAGGCCTCAAAATTATCAGAGGTAAGGAGGGAAGCAGACAGCCTAATCAACTAATCTTTGTCTTCTTAGGAAATAAACTTTAAAAACTTTCACGTATGTTAACTTTAAATCCCATTGCCAAGTTTTCTTTTGCCAGTGAATCAGTACCCATATGTGATCTTCTGTCTTCTGTGAATATCTGCTGCTGACTAAACACTCCTTTGCCTCAGATTCCTCCCCCATTCCTTGGGTCTGCACCTTCTCTCCAGCAAGTAAATTGTACATTTGTACTCTAGTCTGCACAGTAGAAGGTCTAGGTTCTGCATCTCTCTATTACTTTTGAGTTTGTGAATGAGAGCGTATGAATGAATTAAATCTATTAGAGAGTGAGTGTGAGAGTGTGACTGTATTACAGCAACTCAATTAGAGATTTTGTGAATAAATATAAACTTGCCCTTCCATAGGATTTTTCAATGAATTTCACTATAATAATTTTCCTGCACCATATATTAAATTAGGCAATTGTGTGATAACTTTTGAGAAGGTTTTCCACTTTTTTGGAAGGGCTTTTGTAGATGGTAAGAGATGGAAAAGGTTCCTAAAAACCGATGAAAGGTGCAGAAAAGTGAGCCCATTATAACATAACTCTAAAGATGACATAACTCTACAGAAAGATTTATAACATCACTCTGTAGATATTAATTTTTATACCTTACAAGTTTAAGATTTTATGAAGACAAGGAAAGAGTCAAAGTGTAAACTGTTGTTGTGAGAAGGAAAGGTGTCAGAGGAAGAGCAATTCTATGTTACCTCCACTACTTCATGTTGTGGCAAATCAATCTATAAATAAAAAGTTATATATATTTCAGTTCCAGATCAGTCTTTACAATGTTCCATTTGCATTCTCAGAAATCATAGCTGCAAATAAAATAAATCTTCAAAAATTTACTAGAAAACTGAAAGAGAAATCAGAGTGAAGAAAACATCCTTGATGTTGTTCTGGGCTTGCTCCTTTCCAAAGGCGTAAGGACTAGTTTGGTAAAACAGTTTCATTAATGTATCACTAAGAATTAAGGTGGAAGAAGAAAAATATTTAATAGCCTTACCAGTCTTTCACAGGCTTAGTAACTTAGCTGAGATGCAGCTTTTCACAGATGGCTATCACTGTTTATGAATGTCATTTTCATCAGAACTTTTTTAATCTCTTCTAAATGGAAAAAGAGAAGCATCAATTTTTGAGAGGGTACATGTTGGGTTTTTTAATAATGAATTATGAAGAGGTAAGTAGAGCTCTGTCAAAGGAGAGGGTTATTTTAATAAAGATTTATTTCCTTCCTCCTAGTATAGGCCTGGAGAAGTCTTCTTTAAGACATTGTACCCCAAAACTTCAGAGCAATTAGCTTCAAAAAGAAAAAGCTCACAAAACAGATTGGAAATCCAATAGTACCGAGCACTATTCGGTATTAAGCTTTCCAAAGTAATTTTTTTGTATGGTTAATATAACACAAACAAGGTGTCCTGTTTTGGCTGACACAGGGCTATT
>NW_009634296.1:101446-101668 GCF_000690535.1 Cariama cristata | reverse complement strand
AGCAAATATATATAAATATATATATATATTTAAAAACTCTTAAAGAGAAAGAAAAGGAAAGACTCCCAGGTCACATAATGATCTGGAGATTTTTTTAAAGGTAAGGCAGAATTTATATCATATACAATATTCAAGGTAAAGTATCGATATTTGTATTTATGCAAGACTTCTGTGACTACATTGCATTTGATAAATCCTACTATAATATGAGAGATCTAGAAA
>NW_009634296.1:70700-101411 GCF_000690535.1 Cariama cristata | reverse complement strand
ACCGCTCTGCCTCAGCCTTTCTTAAGCTCTTACAAATATATCTATACTAGAGTAATCTACAGTCATAGCCCAGAGCACTGCCTTGTCCCTGTACGTTGTGGTAGTATTCTGAGCCATTATTGTAGAATACTTTTTAAAAAAATAATAAAGTTCCATTTCAGTTCTTTTGACTTATCTGCTGTGTGTAGTTGGCCTTTTTTTCCCTTCCTCGCTTCTTTCACCAGCTCTCACCCGAAGGCTGAGATGGCAGCACAACACCTGCTCTGTGGCATTTTCAGCTTTACATTCACTATCCAGCTACAAATGGAGAGAGTGGATTTGGTTAAGCAGAGCACATGAAATGAGTGTAGCAGTGGCGCAGCTTCTGTAGATGCTACATGGCTTCTGTAGAGGCTTTTCTCTCCTTTGCAGGCTACGCCAGAGTGTTGTGCTGAAGCCTGTATGAACGGTTCGCCTTTGCGGTCTTACAGGCTATTCATTAATTTTCAGGAAAATTCCTGGCTGTTTCATATACTTATTGAAAGCCAAGCAGATCTCCTTGTCTTATTTTTGGTATTGCGCAAATGAAACATATGTTAAACTAGCGGTGTTTGAAGGAAGAACTCGCCATATGTTAATGATGGAGATTGCCATCACGTGGGCTAATCAAAACAAAGAAAAAAAATTAGACCAAGCTCTGATTTTATGTACAAAGTAAACCAATAATATCTCTATTGCCCTAAATAGAGGACTGCTACAAGTTGTTATTATTTTTTCATGATTGGTTAATTATTTATTTGTATTGTGGTAGCATCTAGAAGGCCCCACTCATGAGCCAGGCTAGCAGAATGATACATGTGCTGCAACCATTCAAGGAAATGTTCATTAGCATCCTGTCAGCAACAGTGTATGACAGCAAGAAGCAAATAGAGACAAAAAACTGCGTAAGGCAATTATTACAATAATCTCAATTATTCTATGGTATCACTGATGAGAATGTAGTGATTGGTATCGGAAGATAAGACATATTCCACATTACTTGCTTACATAAGATTGGCATTTTTTTTCTGCTGAAATTGTCTCAATTGCAATCGTATCTTCAGGTTTACCCCCGAGCTGTATCTATTGGCTATGAGTACTTTGTTTGCTACCCCTTCCTTTTTAGGTCCTGTGGTTTCCAGAGGTGTTTGCACTACCAACTGAAGTTCAGGATTATCACCCCAGCAAACAAGACAAGAGTGCTGTAATACCAACCTTGAATTGAAGCACATCTCAAGCCTACAGTCAGTTAAGTGATTTTTGTTTCATAATGTCATTGAAAAGTATTGAGTTTACTTTAGATCCCCTATAAAGTATTATGAAATCTGTCTTTGCTGGTCTTTTAATAGCTTGTGAAATTTCATTCCTTATTGAATTTCTGGACTTCCATTTATTGATTCCTGTTATGAAAGCTTCTGATTAATATTTGGAGCTCTGCGGTTTTACAGATTTACACTGCTGTATGTATTGTATTGCAGTCATTTTGTTAAGGGAGCCAGACAGGGTAACTTAAGAAATGTAAATTTATGGCTTATTAGACCATTTTTATTTTTAAAAGTGCAGAACTGCAAATACACTAGAAAACGTTGATGTATTAATATTGCTTGATAGTCCTTTGATAGCACCATACTAAATATAACTTGCAAAGGTAAAAGAGAGGTTTTTACTGGTTTTTTGCTTACGATGTATAAGACTTCCTGAAAGGGTGTTCTGGGGGGATTACTTGTGTGGTTGAGTTTGGGCTTTCTGTATGCTTGAATATTGGGGAGGAAAGACAGGACTGTGTCTGCTGCTTTTTTTTTTTTCCCCACATGGGGTTTGAATTCTCATGAGAGGTCTGCCTGCCTTCAGATCTGCACCCATGCTCTGGCCCACAAGCTGATGCCCTGGGCTGAGGGCTGCCCGCAGGTGCCCCCCAGCTTGCCCAGCTCCCTGGCCACCTTGCCACCCTGGACAACCCCGCAGATCCCTGCCCTAAGACCTCAGGTCAACCTTGAGCACTCCCTAGCAGCCCCAGCAGCCAAACCTTCAGGGGTTTGATGCTGTCATGGCCCCAAGAGACCACAGAGCTGGTAAGATCATGACAGTATGTGTTTGCCATGCAAATGAAACTGGATGGGAGGATGAGCACGTCCTATGCAATCATAAGCTGTTTTCACCTGAGCTAACTGGATGTGAATAAAAACAAAGCCAGGAAAACGCTTGTTGGTGAGGGGAGAAGCAGCACGTTAGTGAAGACAGACAACCCATGTGCCTTCAGCAGAGGGAGGAAGTGTACTGAGAACTCCAGGAAAAAAAAACCAAGAACTGGCTTCACCCTGTCAATATTTCTAAAAATGAAAAAGGAGGAGGAGAAATGAGCAATGTGTCAGCCTTCAACACTGCCTTATGAACGAGGGCTTGACCTGCAGACTGCTGGGGGAACAGTGGGCATCCAAGGTCTCACAGCAGCTCTGCAGGGAGTGAATCACAACCTGAGCATGAGCCAACAGGACCTCGCTGTTGTGAAAATGTTAAATGTCAGTACAAAGATGTTTACGCAGAACGATAACTTATAAAACCATGAAGCAATCCTTCAGCTCCACTCAACACTAGTAAGGCCTCAGCTAGAGCAGTGTGTCAAATGTTGAGCAAATTTTTTCCTCTTCAAGGGAAATGTGAAGTAGCTGGAGGGAAGCCAAGCAGAGAAAATCAAGAATTATTAGAAGTTTGGAAGAGCCAGTCCTCACAGGTCACGTTAGAGATCATATAGTATTCAGTGTGAACAACAGAAGACCAAAGGGGACACAGAAATTTGGGTTTCTGTAAGAAGCTTATTTTGCAAAGAAGAAGGAATTTATCCATATAAGTAGGACAAGAATAATAGGCTTAATTGCAGCTTGAGAGAATTAGGTTAGATATTAGGAAAAACCTTCCAGCCACAGGGATGGTTACAAGCAGGGAGAGATGGTCTAAGGAAACTGTCAAAAACCTCTGTTATCAGAGATTTTTAAAGACTGTTTTAAATAAATAGGGGCCAGGAAAACACTGGGGCAGGATGCACTATGTGAACTTTGGGGCCCCTTCTCATTCTGTTTCTGTGTGACTCCCAGCTTGTGGGAACCTAATGTGGCTGATGCACAGTTTTCCTCATATAGACTAATTTCAGACTGATGGTATTGGGCAAACTGGTCAGCAGTCGTCAAAATCACAGCCAGAAATACTCTCTGTTCCACCAGCGGAAGCTTTTCGTGTAGCATGCGCTGAACGCCAGTAAAATCCTGTGAATTAAACCCTGTTGCATTAAAGTGACATTGATTTCAGAATTTTATTCTGTGACAAATCCAAATTTGGGATTTTCTGGTCTTTGTGTCTATCTTAGGCAGTTAAATGAATGCAGCCCTGCTAATACTCCCTGTGCATTAGGTGAAGTAAATCCTCTCTCGGCAATTATCTGAAGACACCTATTGAGTTCAAGGAAAAGCAGCAGCTCAGGCACTGGAGCACAGAGACCATTGTCATATTTATGCAAAACTTGCTTCCCCTGCCCCAAAAGCTGTTTGTTCCTCTCTGTGCTGTGCTGCAGATGGTAGCACAGCTTACAACATCAGCTATCTGAGGAGGAGTGGCACAGATGAGAGGAGCACATCTCAAGCTCTTGTTCTTGGTCTCCTGTGGATCCTGTGGATTCCCATGGAGGACTCAGAGGCAGGAAGAACTAGAAAGCAAGTAAACATCTGCCCCAAGCCCAGGAGCATCGCCCATTGTCAAGGGCATGTCCGGTCCCTTTGACATGGTTCCCAAAGGAATTGCACTATGGCAGAGGGGAGATAGGCTCTGCTTTGCTTATTGCTCTCCCAGGCCAGGGTGTGTAGCCAGAATAGACAGACAAATCCTGCTCCCTCAGAATAATGGGTATAACTTTCTTCATGCATTACAGTTTTCTCTTGTCACTACCATTATATAGTAGCATACAGCCCATTCTTCCAGCCCTACCTTTTCCAGGACGGTAAGATATGTTATTTAACAATAACAGAAATAACAGCTTTCCTCTGCAAGGTAAAGGGACTGTCCTGCAGAGCAGGGGGAGCTGCTACATGGGGACATTTTGTAACCCAGAAAAATGGGATTCACCTGATAAAATATATTAAACAGAAACTTGGAGAAGAAAGAAAAGACACACAAATTTTAATAAAGTCAGGAGACATGGATAAGTTTCCCATATTCTCCAGGAAGAACACAGGGAGCTGTTTTCTTAATACAACTGGTCCAAAAGAAAGTCAAGATGCAGAGAGGGAAGACAAGCTTCCTGGTTTGGAGGTCCAGCAGCTCTTTTCCATCACCTCTGCATTTCAGTGGTCAGACTGGTTCTGCTCGCAATAAGGGCCTTGGTTTCAGTGTGGATCCGCTGTTTCCATTTTACTGCGTCTGCCTTCTGTTTCCCCTCTGCTTATCCTTCTACTCTCTTTCTCCTTTTTTTTTTTTTTGGTAACTAATACTGTTGTTCCAGTTTCATCATGCCACTTCAGTCATGCTGGGAAGCGAAACAAGTTGCTTAATTGCAGCGCAGTACCCAGCAGGACACGTCCCCTCCCTCATAAGAAGTCGCTCTTATTTGTCTTCCTCATTTACATTCTCAGCAGAGAGGACAAGAAGGGACATGGAGCTCCTCAGTCTGCTGACAAATGGTCCATGAAAATGGTTAGCGAGGGACACTGAGGGGAGCCCACATTGCTCCATGCACGATATATCTATATGCCTCGGTCCCAAGCCTGTCAGCTCACCATCTTTCATTGGCCCAGAATTCACAGGGGCATGTGAATGCTCCTATACAAACCCAGTAGCCAAGATTTTAAAGAATTAGCTAATATTTTAGGGTGTTTCAAGGCAAGACATTTTGAAGAGACCCTCCTTTCTGAAACTGGTGAGCTCACAGCTTCAGAAAATGGGCGCTGATACGGTCCAGTTAGGGAGCACAGGGTGCACAGCAGGTCACTTCATCTGTCCGCCTCCTGGTGCTCCAGTATGAAATTCCTGTCCCCAGGAGAACTGCTTGAACTAAACAGTTGCCAGCTGCTGAGCTGTCAGGTTCACATCTCTTTTTTTTTTTTTTTTTTTTTAACCTAATTAGGCTAGATTTATTTTTAATGCTCCTTATTACTATCCACTTCTGACTTCCATCCATCCACTGCTGAGTACATGCTGCTCTTGCCAAAGCAGGTGTCTTTCAGCAGCGATCTCAGCCCCCTGGAACTGTACCACCCTGCAGGAGATCGCACTTGCCACCGTTGTCCTTTCTATTAATTCCATGGCAGCACACGCTGCTTCGTGTTAATAACTGTGCAACTGGTTGTTATTTCTTTCATAACCATTACCATAGCTGCCTGTTGTTGATAATTCAGGGTTAATTACTTACTAAAAAGTTTAGCAGAACAATTTAGCTTCGCTTAGCCTGTTCGTTGATGAAGACTATAAATGTCCGCAGTCTATCACTGATACAGACGTTACTGGAGTTTGGTATAATTGGATTTTACTGAAGTGCTGCAGTAAAAATGAGGGTTAGTCCAACTGGCAAAGTCAGCTGCCGGCTTGTACACCTACTGCTTGGTTTTCCATTGGATTTTGGGCAACCACTTGGGAAGAGAACTGCCACAGTAACTTACCAGGTTCACTTACGTATCCATCCACATTGCAGCAGGGTGCAACGGAGATAATAGCTATGGAAGTGCTGAATCCTGGCATTAAAAGACATCATGGCAGCTGTAAAGAGTACAGCATTTCAATTAGGCTTACGGTGCTGGGCCAATCTATCACAAATACATCTTACTGGAGATAGACATACCTAGGACAAGCCTTAAATGATCATGTTCTCTCTGTTTTATTGAAAAAATGGGGGGAAAATTGCCAAGAAGCAGCATCATTAAAGGTAATGATGCCCTTCCAGTCAGTTTTCTCTGGTCTGGCAGTCTCCTGTTCCCTGAAAGTTTGAATCTAGGAGCTGTTACAGACAGAGGGCTCAGGATATATGCACTGCTCTCAGTTTCCAGTGAAATGGATGGCAACTGAGACTCCCTTTCAGCAATGAGCTCCTTCTGACCATGCATTTGGGTGTCCCCATCTCCCGATTCCCAGAAGTAGAAGAAAGGCCACGTGCTCCCATTTGAGGGAAAGAAGGGTTTAGCATTATGCTCCTTTAGAGCAAAACTGGACTCTGGAAACCACCCAGCACTCTAATTTTACTTGTATTACACTATTTGCAGTGAATTGCAGCTGACAGGGTGCACTGTGGTACTCTGCATTCATTTAAGCCTTCACAACACAGGGACGTGCAACAGGTCATTGATGGCCTTTGGCTGCTCTAGGCACTGACGAGCAAGTGAAAGCAAGTCAGTTCCCCTCTTAGACACTTTTAAAATCCAGCACAGTGCTGTCTTCATCTTTGGATGCCCAAGTATCCTAAATATGCCTAAATATCTTTGTATTAAATTATGAGTGAGAAAGTGATTACTTGTTCCTTGACCTTCAGTTTCGTCATTGAGACGGTGTCACCAAACCATATTTTATGTCACTAGAAGACAGCAGAGGTAAATCAAGTATCTGCCTGTTCTAGAATATCTAACAAGGGAGGAAATTACTTCGATCCATTAACATAGTCAGATTTTTCTTGAGAGGATTTTCTGCCTTCTAAATTCAGTTTTAAAATGCGATTTCATCTTCACAGGTCTGCCTGTTGGGTTTCCAGCACAAGGGGCATTGCCTCGGTTCATTTGCAGCGTTGGCAAGAACAACAACCTGCCACTCTCTCTCATCTTGTAGATGCTTTTTCTTCACTATGTAATTTAAAAACTGTAATAATTTATATTAAAAAAACCAACACCGAAGATAAATTTAGATTTTGGGTTTCTTCAGAAGGAAAGGTAGTGAGTATCCTTTTTCAATAAATTAAATGATAATTTACTTAGCTCAAAAGAAGTCTGAACCCCGTGCACTTTACTTCTGTGGTCCAAGACTGAACACGCAGTAAGTAGAAAGGGGAATTTTTTCCCAAATAATTAGCCAGTAATTATAATGGGCCTTGGGTCTCTGAGAGCACCTGTGTTTGCAGCACACAACATCTGCACATCCTGTAGCCACATCTGTGGATGACACGAGAACCAGGAGGCCGATGCCTTTGTATGCAATGGGGAGAGAGCAGCACTCTGCCCCCCTCCCCTTGCCATCTTGTGCCGCCCATGTTGCTGCTCCTGCTCGCTCAGGTACGCTGGGCACCGCAGTCCCCACGGAACCTGCTCTATTTACAGACCGTGGCAGGATGCGCCTCCTCCGCGGCACTGCTTTGTAACTTCTTTTCCTTGGTTTGTCCTCTTAGGTTTTTCCCTCAGCAGCATTCAACGCCATCAGGTCATTGTATCAGCATGTTCTTCAGGCCCAGCTGTATAAGGTAGTGATTATTTTCAACTCACATCCGCTCCAAAGCAAGTGCCATTGAAAACTGAACAAATTAAAAAGACCTTAAACAAAACAATCAAGCTTAGGGGTAGCGTCGTTGCTGTGTTGTCCCTGTGCATTCATTTCTCTGTTCAGAGTAGTCGTGCACTTGAAGAATAGGAAGTTCACAACAGGGCAGCCAAATCTCATGTTCAGAATTAGGACCCTGGAAGGAAAAAACAGCATGTAAACCAGAAAAATATTAGGCCATGATTGCACTGAATACTCAAAGCTTAATGCAAGACATGTTCAAAAGTGCTTTTGCTGGAAAGAAACAGCCTCTGCCATGCAATTACATATTTAAGCTCTGTAGAAAAGATTTGTTTATTGAGTGAGGAAGGCATACACCCCGGGCTGCCGGTCAGAGTCAGTCCTGTGTAATCATCACAGGCTGCAACATAAATACAACAGTTTGAAGACCTTTGACTTTTGATTAGTATTTTTTTCTTTTACAGAGCAAAGAGAGTTTGGACCTTAAAAGGCAAATGAGTTAAGGCTTTCACTAGTGGGGCCACAGAGAAAGAAAGGAAGAATGACTGTGGAGAGCAATTAAGTAGATGCTGAAAGTTTACAGGGAGACTGATGCCAAGCAGATTGCAATAGATCTTAAATTCCAAATGTAGATGGACTCACATGCGCAGATGCCAAACACAACGGTTTCTATATAATTTTAAGAAGGGAGGAAATGCAAAAAGAATTCAAAAGCACAAGTTTGTGATAACTGGCAAATGCTCTACTTGAGCAACTGCTTTACCTCTTGGCACAGTCATAGAGACTTGATTCTGCTCTCTTAAGAACAGCAGCTGTTAACTGCTGAAGGCTGTTTCTGGATGTGCACCATATACACTAGTGCAAAAGAGACACAAGTTTATGCTATTGTAGCCCATCTGTACTGGGCCTTGACCCACACAACTCCGTCAGTACAAATACTGGTGCATTGGCCAGGAAAAACAGTAGCAAAGGTGACTAGACCCAAAATTATCTCAAAGGTACAAAGTAAATGAAAAAATACCAACAATCTGTGGGGTTACTGAACATGGCAAGCATGCTGTTTTCAGGCAAACATGATTTGTGAGGTGATGGTTGCTTCACAGGCAGCAAGTCACAGAAGCTTAGCCTCTGCAGCATCTCTCTTTTCCTTAGGCTGCACTTTCCATGGCAGGAACAAGTGTAGGTAAGAGCAGGGGTTTAGGGCTTGTGCTGACAGCACAAAATGAGCAGAAACTGCTGTCAAGTCAAAACAGATCGGAAAAGTACTGGAAGAGGCCATACAAAAGTGAAACACATTTCACGTCGGAAATGCTGGACTCTCAGGTGTGGATGAACCCAGAAGCAATGTGGCATCCCCCTCCAAGCGCTTTCTCCAGTTACTCCTGGCCACCAGCTGCTGTCGGCATAAAAGCAGGAGCGCAAGCAGCACTGGTTGGAGTTTGGCTAAACTGGCCACTGAGTGAGGTGGAATGAGATGCAGCCCAACTGCTGTATTTTTCTATCCTGGCAGGCGAGACCCCAGTCGATGTGGTTAGTTACCTGCGGTGGGGCAGGAGGCCGATCGGCAGGCCACCTCTCTGGGGATGGCTGCGGTGGCAGGGTGCTGCCAAGAAGCACGGCCTGCGGCACAGCTATCCGTGCCGCTATCTGCACCGCTCCGGGGCCTCTCCTGCCCTGGGCAGAGGTGCCAGAAGGAGCGGCGGCAGAGGGGCTGCCAGCCAGCCTGGAACTTGCATGGCCACCCAGCAGTCCTTCCTCTTGAACCTGGGTAGAAGATTACTTCCTCCTGATTCTTGGTAAAAAATGTCGTCTAGTATCGAGACTTCAGGTTATTATTTTGATGCCTGCAGGCATCTTTCCATATGAAAAAAATGTTAAGGACTTTTTCTCTAGGATATTATGTGCTTTGCTAATAAACCACTTTGAAGATCCTTAATAACATTCCCGGGAGTGCAAGAAGTGGTGTGCTGTTTTTACGCTCTCCACACGCTTTGTGTTTTTGAGTGGGACAATGTGACATTTTGCAATTCATCTGTCACTTTCATATTTGGAGAAGTGGTCAGAACAGAGCAATTCAGCCATCCCAGCTGAATACGCTGTTCTTAACTGACAGATGTCTCGAGTGCAACGGGAGTCACGAGGCTGTCGTGGAGGTGCTGACTTTTAAAACCCAACAGCATGCAGAACCTTGGCATATTGTCAGCATGTACAATTTTCAATTTCACGGGACATTTCTTTTGGTGTTACCAGTGGATTTTGTTTTACCTTCATCTTCCCTTTTTGTTAACACTGCAGGAATTATTTCTTGGGGCTGTCTCCTGTCTTACCTGATGCTGCGTGTGCTGTGTGATTACCGGGGGGTTTCTGTGGGCAAAGAACTGAGCTTCCACAAGCGCGTGCGTATGCACACTCACATAAAAATGCCGGACAATTCAATAACATGAAAGCTGTCACAGGCTATTTTACTACGGTCCCAATGTTTGAAAGGTATTTAGATGAGTACAAAACCAGGTTTCAGCTCCGGTCAGCTTTTCTTCACAGAATACAGGGAACAGCTGGCTGGCCGGCGGGCGCTGCCTGAACAAAGATCTCCTTCTACTCCGAGTGGCCCCGGGGGAACCTGCTGCTGCGTCTGGCTGGGCTGGCAGCAGGGCCCGAAATAGGGATTTGCCCTGTACAGCTGTGGAGGTCAGACAATCCGAGGCTGTGTGTTTTATATAGATGGTTTGGGGTTTTTTTGGTGGTGGTTTGTTGTTTTTTTTTTTAAAGTGTGGGAGTACATTTTTCTCCTACAACCTACTCAGACCTTGGAGAGAAGCAGAGCGGGCTGAATCAGTTCCTCAGACACTAACCTTTTGCATATTTTTACCTTATTTTTAAGAATCCAAAGCAGGGTAAGCACAGCTCTGAGCTTTTTTGCTATGCTAATTTCAACAGACAAAACTTTGGTTTCAGCATGCGTTAAAATGAAAATGTCAGAATTTTCAAGCTAAAATGTAGCATGTTGAATTATTATTATGTCAAGAGTGATAGAGCACTTTCATCAATTGACCAAACTTTGCTCAGTTAGACTTTACTTTTCTCTTCTTTGCTGAAATTAAGTCATATTTGTAATTGAACTCAGTGGTAGCCAAGGCTATAAAGGCATATAAATGCAAAAACCTGCCAAAGCCTTCAGTCTCACTAAGAATGAAGCTCACAGAAGCACATTCAGATCAAAATCAATGCTACATAAATCAGGAAAAAATTCACTTGCAGACGCTCATTTTGGATTCTTCTATATGCGTAAAGGGAGAAGAATTATCTTTGTACATGTAGAAATTTATCTTTTCTTATTCTATCCATTCTATGGACAAACTGTTGAGTTCACTGCTTTGATAAAAGCTTTCTAAAACACTTTAATAATTCCTCACTCAACACTCAATGCAACCCACACTAGCTTTTAAATTTTTTTAAAGCTGGAGGTTTATTAAGAAGATCACAGACTATCCTATGTTTGTTGTGAAATCCAGGTGGGAAAAAAAATCAAATAATTCTTGGTATTTAATATGATAATTCTAACTGAGACTCATAAGGTAAAAGAACTTAATGTAATTACCTATGCAAGATATGAAAATGCATGTCTCCAGAAATAATGACCTTATTACAGCGTTGCTCTTGTGTGGGTGGAAGCCTGCTTTAGAAGAAGCCTATGGGAAATGATCATGTATTTCACCTGCCTATTGTACATTATAGGTGAGCCCAGAGGTACAATAAGATACACATTTGGTAAGTGTCTTACATGTAAGAAATCAGTAATTTAATGCATTAATCACTAGAGTGCAATTACAGACCTTAATCTAGAAGATATTAGCCATTCACCATAGATAACCTTCAGTGGCTATTAGAGTTTCACAGTCTGAGTTCATTGCAACTGGCAAATGTCGTTTACACAACCAGCACACACAAGGGCCTGTTCTTTGGCCAGAAGCACAGGTTTTCAGTATTAAATCCACTCCACTAAATACAAGAGAGAGCACCTGTTTGGGTCTTACTTCAATAAAGATTATATCCTGGTTGCATTTTAAGGGGGCTTATAAAGATTGCACATTATTAATGTATTTTATTAGCGTGTTTAAAATGGAGTGGGATACACTGGAAATATTACAAGCACATCAGTAGAAGACACCATAGCTGGTGATAAACCATGGCAATAAACAGCCTATTAACCTGTTGCAGTCTTTATCACAATATGAGACAAATTACTTTTGTTACAAAATCTGTTAAAGCATTTACTGACCTTTTATAAATAAACCTTCATATATAGTATTTTCTTGAAATTAGGAATATGCTTAAAATTAGGTATCTCCCTGCTTAATTTCAAGAAGCTGCATAAATCTAGGACACAGTAAAATTCTGTAAGTAATGGTTCCTAATTTTTGGTGTTTTCATGTGTATAGTGAAGAGGACATCTCTTCTTTTCCCCCTCCTTCCTAATCCGTTATGGTGCCTGTTAGGTGCCTAGCTTGCTATGTGTATGTGACTTGCATAAGACAAGGAAGGAGCAAGAAACATGTCTGTGCTTAACACAGACACCTTGGCAGAAAGACGACTTTTGTTTTAGTTTCCATCATTTCTTGCAAGTGACAGAACAACATGAGATGGTTGTGTAGGTGTGCCTTTTGTCATCAAAATATAACACACTTATCTGCATCATTTGGAATTACATTACTTCCTCTGTGCAAGAAGGCATTGAAAGATGTCAGCACAGTGCTACAGAAAATACGGCTGCATTAACAGACAACTTAGCTGTTTCTTTTCCCTCTGAGTTACACAAGCACAGTAGCTGGATATATTGGCATCTTTTATAGAGTTCTGTGATTTACACTTTTAAACTTGGAGGTTTTTAATAACTGAATTAAAAAGATTTAATCCAGAAGCAAGTCTGCAGTTGTAATAATGGTGTGTGAGCATTGGTCAGTGACAAATCAAAGTCAATGCACTGAACTAAAAGAAGTTCCAGGTTGGATTTTATTGTAGTTTAACCCCAGTCAGCAACTAAGCACCACACAGCCACTCACTCCCCATGCCCACAGTGGGATGGGGAGGAGAATCAAACAAAAGTAAAAACTCGTGGGTTGAGATACGAACAGTTTAATAACTAAAGCAAAATAAAATATTATAATACTACTACTAACCATAATAGTAATGAAAATTAATATAACAAAAGAATAAAACCCAAGTGATGCACAATGCAGTTGCTCACCACCTGCTGCCCCATGCCAGAGCAGTGATCCCTGAGCACCAATCGGCCCCTCCCGGCCAACTCCCCCAGTTTCTATACTGGGCATGCCGTTCTATGGTATGGAATATCCCTTGGGCCGGTTGGGGTCAGCTGTCCTGGCTGTGCTCCCTCCCAGCTTCTTGTGCTCCTCCTCGCTGGCAGAGCATGGGGAACTGAAAGGTCCTTGGGCTTAGGATAAGCACTACTTAGCAACAGCTGAAACATCAGTGTGTTATCAACATGATTCTCACACTAAATCCAAAATGAACTCTACCAGCTACTACGCAGAAAATTAACTCTATCCCTGCCAAAACCAGAACAGATTTTCAACTTGGCAAGAGCTTTTGCAAAAAAACACTTCTGTAAATTTGTGATCACTTGTCAGCAGCAGTTGACTGTACTACAAGCAGCACTGAATACCTTGCTTCCATGATGAAATGTACATTATATATTAAACAAAAAGATGCTCGAAGACTGTAGCTGTGAAAGGATAGCAGTCCCGCTTACCTGCTGCTTCAGCCCCTTCCGAAGTTTTGATTCACAATCTGAAACTGGCTTAGCTGGCACTTAATCTGTCGCTGGGTTCTAGGCCTTTTATGTATATGGGTGAACAGTTAAGAGGCCCAAGCTGACAGGATCCACAAAAACCTAGGTGTTTCCCACCTGCATCAACAAGCTACAATAACAGGATTAGAAGTGAAGTAGCCACATTAGACCCATGTTGAGACATGTGTAAACTGGGAGCAAACATGTCTAAACCCTGATGCTGGTTCTTACTGTCACTACCTGGAAAGAGGTGCTGTGGTTACAGGCTCAGTAGAAATGAGACTTACTGCAGACTTAGTGTCTTTTCCTATTAATCACAGCTGAGAGTAATCCTGAAAAAATATTCAGAACTTCAGGTATCTAGTTCCATCTATTCAATTATAAGTCAGAGAGAGAAGCAGGACTGAACGGAAAGTAAGTATTATACATTTGAGCGTAAGTATCACAATCATTTCCTCACACTGTAAATTTGCACAAAACAACAAGTGCTTCCAGATACTTCTCTAATACCCGTGTGACCTGACAGAATTCTGTAGGACTCTTCCTGAACGGGTTTATTTGGCTTTGTCTGATTCCCTGTGTTTTGTTTAAACACAGTATTCCAAATTTAGAAAAATTACTTCTCTCCAGATACACAGGTCCTGTTTTCAGTGGCCTTAGAACTACTGTTTCAGTGCCTCAGTGTGTTGTAATCTCTCACCTGATTTAACATAAGGAGAATATATCAGAGGCAACCAGAGGTGTGCATTAGTACCATTAAAATGCACATACATGCAATCACATATAAGTACTTAATACAGGATTGATATAAGTATCAGTAATTAAAGGTACATTACCCAGATTAGCATGAAGACAGGCACTTTGGTATAATCTATGGCCCAATCGATTCCATACAAACCAGAATATGTGAGAATGTCCCATCTAGATACCCCCATGGTCTGGTGGAATGTCAGGGGACATGAAGGACAGAAGCAGAGTTCAGATCCTGTTAGGAAGAGAAAGACTCCAGAAGGTGCGATCTGATTGAGTGGAGGGATGGGAGAAGGGTCTACAACTTGCTGGGAGTTGCAAGCAACAGGTGCCTTAGGCATTTAATTCCAAAAGAGACTGAGAGTTGTGCAACCCGAACAGAGCAGAGCCTCTTTTTATTTAATATGTGAATCTTAAGACATGATCCTCAGTTCTGCATTTCCAACTGCCCAGATTAGGTCATGCTTTAGTAAACATGACAGATCCAATGCTTTAGGCTTTAGGCACCTGTGTCTCCCACGCAATGCTACTAAACCCCCAGCTCACTGCTGCAGCTATGGCCAGGCAGCAGTGTGCTCAAGAGCTTGCTCAGAAGTGGCCACTTTTCAAACAGCATCAATTTCCAGAAACTGTATTTAAATGCAAAATGAAAATTTAAATTACTATAATTTCTTAAAACAAAAATTACCCTGTCCTCTTTTTTATCCCCTCTTTTCATTCCTAGATTTAAGAATTGCAGCAACAGGCAGATAAATCACTTCAGCTACAGATCTATCACTCAATCTTAACTTCTTTAGTAAGCCTAAGTATTCTACTTAGTTTAAGGTAATGTAGAAAAAGGAATATAGTGGCCATTAGAAATAGGATAAGACTGTGAGTAGAGCATCAGCCGCTTACAGTTGGCTTGGGTCAGACCGAGCGCACATCAGAGGGTCAGCCATACTGCGGGATGTGCAGAACTGAGTGTAGCTGTTTTACATGATAGGTTAATGTGCTAAATGAAGACATTGCTAGCTTTCTTTCCAGAAAGAGCTGGGTAGGGACAGAATTTAAAATACAACCTGCATGGGGATTTCTATTTTGGCAGTCGCTAGGTGTCAGACTGCAGGCCTTTTATGGATTCAGAAATCAGGTGCGTATCTTTCTACATGCACTGCACAGAGTGTATAATTTGATCTCCTGCTTCCACTCTAAATGCTTTTCATGCAGGTTAGCCTGTGTGACAGCTGTTCTTCTTGGTTGAGTTGGGAGCATCTTGTATACGGATAATCAGTAGATCAGCACTTGCTTGACCTGGGATACATATACAGGTGAGCCCTAGGACTCTACTACCATAGTGTGAGTTAATGAAATAGCTAACTCACCAACAGCCTCACACAGCAACTGTCTCAGGAAGGCTACGAGCTACTTTTCTGTCATCTTCACTTGTTAGATCTCCTTTGCACAACAGGTTCTACAGTACAAACTTATGTCAGCTATACTTGTGAGTGTAATTTTCACATTTTTCTCCTCCACCGACAAGTTAAGAGCTAACTCAGTTCTGATCTAAAGCCTATTTCAATGACATTCAGAAGGTATCCTTTCAACGCCTCCATTCCAGGGAAGAGTGGAGCAGGTTTCTAACTTCACTTAAATGCTGGGCAGATTGGCTGGCTGTTTCTCTTTTGTACTCTATTTATGGTCCTTTTGTCACTGGACATTTGCAGCTTGTTATCTTTTGATTGCTTTTTTAAAACGTATGTGCAAAAACCATACTTGCAAAAGCAAACATCTCTTTGTTATCAGTTGTTCCGTTTGGCTCCACATATTTAGACACCTGTCTCCATACCCTTTTAAAAGTTCCTTAATAAACAACGTGCCCAGATTGAGTCCCAGGAGTGCAGGTGTGGCAACCACGCCATTTCCCCTCCGGCTAGCCATTTAGTCATCTTTGCTGACTTCAGCTACCGAACCATTACTGCTGTTTTATGCCTGACCACTATTTCACAGGCATAACAGTGCTGATGAGCTTTATAAATGGTTAGCTTTCCAGATAAGGCTGTACAGAGCTCTGCTTGTGACCATAGGAGTCTGAATGCTGCCTTTCCACTTACTGCTGCTCCCTCAAGAATTTCTGTCCCATCTGTGAAAGTTGGCCTCCTGTAACTTAAAAGCTCGGCTGTCATTCTGGAGAGTCCTTTCCTATTATCACTTTGATCTTTTCCAGGTAAGAGGTTTAATCCTGGCTGCTTCTAATTATCCTGTGAGCACAAAAAGGGACCTTTTGTCCCTGGGCTAAATCCACTTTGTGAAAAACACAGTCCAAAATGATAGCTAGGAGGGAAGGGAAACTAACAGGAAGGAAACGCTACTTCCCTGGAATGGCTTCTAGTCTAGACCAGGCAGTTATCACATGACAGTTTGCAAAGAAAAAGAAAGTCAATGTGGATTCTGGGTGTGAGGCAAGCATACCTGAGTGGTGACTGTGGCTACCTACCGGTGGTTTGTGCAGCTTTGAACAAGCCTCTCTGCTGGGAAACAACTGTAGCACCGAGTTGAAAAAAACCAAACAAACCAGGAATCTTCACTGTCCTCACTGAAGCCTGGAGGAGTTAATTTCCTTAGGACCTGGAGGAGCGTAAGAAACCTTGTTGGCCCCCTTCTCAAGCCTAGCTGAGGCTTTCTCTCCCTTCATTATCCCGTCAGCCACAGGGGCAGAGGAGCCTGGGCTGCCCAGGGCTGGCCGATGGACCAGTGCCCAGTGCTGGGGCACTTAGCTGGAACAACCAGCCCAGCTGGCTGCTCAGGCAGGGAAAAGAGCAGGCGGGCTCTGCTCAGGGGGGAGACACTCCAAACAGTGCTAGTGGCTAAAAAAACAACTGAGCTGGGGCGTGGGGCTGGAGTCTGGGGCTACAGCACCCTCCCTGTGCCTATCCAGTTTACTGTTCCCCAGAGAAATAGCCCAGAGCATGTTTCAGTCTGTATTTTCAAGTTTATTTTCCCATCCTTCTGGAGACTGCTTTCTTTTAAAGAACTATTCTAATATAGAGGAATTGTACTGTCTTGGTGTGTCTGCATCTTGTCATATAATCTGAGGGGATATCAAAACAAATAAATACAAATAAATAAATACAAACAAATAAATCTAGATGATAAACAGGAACTAGATCACTACATCCCATAGGTAGCTTCTGATTACCCAAACCAATGGCTGTTTTTATGGTCCTTCGGCTCTGTCAGGTCATTAAATGCCTTACTGTCTTAGGTTTTCCCCATCAATGATAGGAACAGTCACGGTACTCACTTGCCTTATGACATGCTTCCTGATTTTAAGTTGGAAAATGCTGTATTTGAGTTAAGCATCCTAGCAACTTAAGAGAGAGGCTGAGCGGCTCAGAAGGGGCACATCCATTAATCATCTGGTGAATGAAATTGTTTCTTTTTTAGATTGTAATTGGCTAGAGGGGCCCCATGAAGAAAACTCTGTGTTTACACTGCACAGCTTTTTATGAGCACAAACGCGTATATTATGATGGCTTAGAGCCTGGGCAAAAGCTTGGAGCTTTATTTTTCTTTCAGTAAGTAGATTTGATCTAATCAGATAACAGCAGCAATACAAATTTTCACAATAGCAGTTGGCCTTTATCTGGCCAGTCTAAGAACAAAGGCTTACTGTTTGTGATATATCTTTCAAGATCTCTTTTATGGCCTAGATAAATATTAGAAACAAACTCCTTGTCAGTAGGCCTTCTGTTAGATTAAAAGAAAAAGGCTGCTCTTTGAAGGTCTTTGGGTTTTTTTCTGAGAAATTTTACCAAGTGCCAAATACAAATAGTCCTTCACAGTCAGTGTGTATCACCAGCCTCTGGGAAAGATACCCAGAACTGTTGCCCCGAGTGAAGAAAAGACTAATACCCTAATTAGACAATACCTTATTAGGGTATTAGACAATATTCTATATTCTACCTGTTCTGCACTTTCTCCAAGAAGTAGAAATTACTATCAGTTCCCTACAGAATTGTGACATGTGAATATGCAGGGAAAGCTGAACAGGGAGACTCTTCCATTTGGATGGCAGGAAGGGACCCAAGAATTGAAGAATGAGATTGAGACACATTTGTCTATTGAGGTGAATTTCAGTAGATTTTAGGCAGTCAGCTCCCTAAAATCTGATCCAAAAGGCCTTTCCTTCAGTCATAAACCCACATGGCACCACCTCTCAGGGCGAGGAGCCTTGCATAGCGATTTCAGATGTTATGGAGATCAATATGAAGAACACAGCCCCAAGCAGCCTCCTCAGGAGCTGCATGGGGGTCACTTAAGGGAACTGCTTTCACCATGAGGCTATAAGCGTGCAAATATGTTAGGTAACAGCACCTTGTATCTCCTGCAGAAACTTAGCTGTGCAAACAAGAATGCAAGAGCTGTGAGGATTTTTTGCTGAGGGGTTGGAAGATAAATTCCTTGAATTATTTCAGAATAGAACACTGGTTGCTTGATTTTGGTTTTTAATCCAAAATGCTAGTTTAGCTAAAATCCATAACCAGACTTCAACTTTAGAGCCCAATGTACAGAGTACAGAATTAGCAACTGATGGTACTGTCCTCTACTGTACTTTGTCAATACATGCCTGTGGCATAATGTTGCATCCAATCACTATTCCCCTTGTTATGCAGAATTGGAGAACTGTAGTTAGCTCCTCAGTTCCTCTATTAACATCTCCTTCCACTTTGAGGTACCAGTTTCCAAAGTTACAGCCTCTTGCCTCAACAGCAACCCATTCTCAGAAAACCTGAAAGTCATAGGTAGCCAGCCCAACTGTTCGAGATACGAAGTCACAGCCCTGTGACATACAAACAACAGAGACAAGCTTCCATTGTTTGCAGTGGGGTTTGCTTATTATTCTCCTCTTTTTGTTTGTTTGTGGGGTTGGGTTTTTTTGGGTTTTTTTTTTTTTGTTTTTTTTTTTTTTTTTAAGTCTGCTTCGTTCTGTTTGGGTGTTTCCACAGAAGAGTCAATGCAAGCCAAAAAAGACAGGAGCTGCACTAGCCATGTACCAGGGACAGGGTACATAATTGTGCGTGGGCTGTGTTAGGTTTGTGCATGCTTTCTAGTCTTCAGAGACTTTGGGGGTTACTCTTCTGACTGGGCAGCTAACATCCAAAATTCCCCAGACAGACTCAATAGCAATGTGGAAAGAGGACAGATGCAGTAGGTCATACTAATGTAGGAGTTAAACCTCCTTTATATGCTGGTGTGCTTGGTTCATGCCTAAGCTGAAGTACAGTGAAAAGAGAAAGGAGCTTAAGAAAAGATGATGGAGATGGGAACTGAGATCGTTCATTGAGATACCAAGTCTCAAGCCAGGCGCAGAGTCTCCTGCAGCGCTTCTGGGTTGGCTCAGCTGTCCCACACTGCTAAACTGTGAGCGAACATTTCAGCCCTAACTGCCAACAAGCTGTATGTGTGTTTTGTTGTACCCTACAGCTCAGCTTTGTCCTGTCAGCATGGCTGAGCGGTAACAGACTGTTGTATCTACCATAACCCCTTTCCTGGAGCCGCTCCAAGCACCTTGTATGCAACACGGCCAAAGATCAGTTACAGATGTACAAAGATCAGGTATTTAAAGCTTTAATTCTATCAGGACACGAACATTTTCCTAACATTTGTTCTCAAAAGTAAACCGGGTTTGAAAGAGGAAGGAGAGAAGAATGAAAGGATTTCTTTGACTTTGTCAGGGTTCTTGTTCCAGAACTTGCGGAATGAATCAAGAGCCCTTTGAAATCTCAGAGTCCTCTTAGCTGAGATCTATACTAAATCAGGCTTAATCTGAAACTGAGCAAAAGTGTCCTCCCTTACGCAAAGGTTCCAAACTCCTCCTGTTCATCGTTTCCTTTTCCCAACAGCTCTTTCATGCCCGTGTGCTTTGTACCTGGAGCTGACTATTGATGCTGTTTGTGAGTGCTGCACTTTGCCAGCTTCTGCCAGAAAGATCTGGGGTTAACGAACTCTTCTAGGAACTGGCTAATCTCTTGTTCCAAAAGGATTTAACAACTGACTGTTGTTTCTGGTCTGGGAAAGACATCCTGCAACCTTTGTCAGTAATGTTGGATTCTGTGTAGAGGCATAGTATGCCAGAACGATTTCATACTAAGAGGATAACTACTTCAAGCAGAATTCAGAAGCTGTATATGGGCAGAACCCCCAATTTGTTATCACAACTGTAAACATGTCCATGCCTATAAGGCAGGATAGCTACTCCGGGGGACAGAAGTTGGCAAGAATGTATTTATATTAGTATCTAACAATCAGAAGCAACACATTTGAAATTATTTGATTTTCTACACAGAAAACATCCATTGCTGATTAGATTTCAAACCGGAGAATTCAAATCTTAGATTCTGCCAGAAAGCAGAAGTGTGGCACCAGTCTGTCTAGAAACTTACTCATAAACACTGCTGCAAACTCAGTGTAGCTTAGGTTAGACGAATATACAACAGTCTCTGTTCAGTTAGCTGGACTCTGGACATACACATATAGAAGGTGACTTACATGTATTTTCAAAACATTCACAAGGAAAGTTGTACACTGATGATGAAAGCAGCATGCATATCAAATTTTAAGTTAAATCAGTGTAATTTTGTATGCAAACCCATCTCACTATTGAAAAAAAAAATAAGGGACAATTAAGATGGTCTTTGTCTCTTCAGCGCCTAATGTCTTTGGGTATAGAGGTGAGAAAAGAAGACTATCTTCTATGCATTGATTTCACACGCAAGAAATACACCCTGAAGTAGTTTAATCCTATCTTTCTTTCTTTACTTTCTCTGGGGAGCTTTTGTGCGACCTGTGACAACTAGTGGTGTTTCACAGAAAGACAGCAGGGTAACAGCAGCACTCATTCAGACTCCAAGGAAGCTCTGACATCTTGCTGTCCAAACAGCAAGACCCTTAGCTATGGAGCTAAAGGGAAAAAAAAGCCTTCCAACCTGGCAGGAGGATTAATGTTTATCCCTTAATCCTAAAGCAGACTTGCAGCAATTAGAGATGAGATTCTAACACACTCATCAAAAGATACTGCTACCTTTATTATAGATATACCCTACTCATCTGTGATTCAGTGACCTACAGAAACATGAGCAAAAAAAAAAAATTTACCCCCCCCCCCCCCCCCGCAGATAATGAAAAGTTTACCAGCTTTACCTCTGTCTTTACCTTTTTATCCACCGACCACATCCAAACACCTAAAAGACCGGTATCTGTAGTCACAGGACTTCAGTTCTGTGGAATTATTTCAAGCAATCTGTGCTTGTGGTGGGCGCACAATTCCTCCGGCTGACTGCGTCATCACCTAGGAAAAATCTCCTTAGAAGAATATCATGGTCACTGCAATAGGTTATTGAAAAGATTTTCAAACTCTTTAAATCTTATGGAGGATTATATCAGACAGGTCTTCTCTAGAATCCACCCAGATAGCCAGGACCTCTGCTGCTTGGTTCCCCAAAACCTGTGGCTGACAACTGAGAACCATTTAGGCCTGCTGCACATAGGGTACATGTCTGCTCACTTCCACTGGCGTGTGCTGGTTCATATTTGACCTGGAGTTATGTGATGGAAGCACAGGAGGCTGCTGGAGGGAGTCAGCATGCTACTGAATGCTGCACAAAACCACTTCTGAGACTGAAATTTTCCTTTCAGATCACTCTTTTAAAAAGCAAGCAAGTACGCTCGGCCATCAGCAAGGACATAAATAGAGTATGTAACCTGTTCTTTGTTTACGTGGACTCCAGTGTGTTTTTGTTGGGGGTGTGGAAAGAGGAAGGGCAAGTGCTTTCTAGATCTCCATGGGAGATTTGTTATTCTGACTTCTTTCCTGGCTTGTGTACATCGAAAAGGAGACAGGCTTAGTCCTCCTCTTCAGCTATACTTCAGGCTCAGCTTACTGACAGCCTCTGTGGATGCCCTAAGGTGTACACACTGTGCTGAGACGGACAGGCACTACTGTAACATCCACTCTCAGGTATTGTCAGTTCCCTTCTTTTTGTGCTGTGCTAGTGGAAGCTTCTAGGTAATTTACAACCAAGTTAACAAAACTGGGTTTTTAACAAAGTTTGTACAATAGCGTAGGTCAGTTCCAGACAACTCAAAGCATTTGCATCAGCCTTCCCTGATCCAGACGCACACTTCCCGAGGAGACTGAGACCAGAGCTAGAGGATTTGCATTCTGTATGCACTCGCTTGCTGCCTTTAGATCCAGGAAGAATATCCACCCTCCATTGTAAAAGCTCTTTCCATTGCTCAGAAACATACCCTGCTTAGGACTTTCCATCCCCAAAGTATTTGTTGCATTTTTTTCTCCCCCTCCTACTTTTCCCCTTCCCTTTATGGCTTACCCTGACTTACATCAATGTGGTAGAAGGAAAGAAAATCTCACATCGTGATCTCTGGTTCTCTAAACTTCATTGCTCCAGTTTTCAATAACAAATGAAGCATTTACACATCCCTTCACCTCCATGTCCATGCACAGGCACATAACTGAATGGGAAGATCGTCATTTTGTGGGAAGAATATTCTTTCCAAAAGGTTTTAGGTGCTAATGTACAATGGTGAAGGGCTGTATAAAACGCTACATCGAGGGATTCTGTTAAATTAAAAATCTTTGTTGTCCTCATGAGAGCAGTAGAAGGCATTACTTACTGCCAGCATCCTCCTCCTGCTCATGGAGGGCCAAGATTCAGGGGAAAAGGTAGTAACTTATGCAGAAAAAATTGAGGGAGCAAAGAGTTTACAAATGAAATCTTCCTTGTCACCAAACCAGAGCAGAGGTGGAGTGTAACAACTGTTAAGAGATTGTTAGAGACCTCTTTAACTTAGAAGAATGTGGAAAAGCATTAAGTGTAAAAGCAAAGGTGGCTAGAAATATTTCACCATTTTCTTATTTTCTAATAATAAAAGTAAAGCTACGTTTTAAAATTTAAAAACAACAACATTTTCTAATTCTTCCACTCTAAAGATTTTGAGTTTTTCCTTGTGGTGATACAGGTCTATTAAATTTTGACTTCCAAAGTACTTTTTATTTGTCACTGGTTTTGGTGATGCTGTGATTTCCCAAACTTTAAAAACCAGCCATAGCATTTGGGCAAATACAAGGAATGGAAATATAAACGTCTGAAAGATAAATGTAATTTAAAACTATTTGTGGTAAAGATCTTACATTATGGTGTCAACATGAACCATTGTAATAGTAAACAAATAATAAAAGGGAAACTTCATGTTTTGTTTTCATGGTTCAAGCAAAGAGAAAAGTAAAAAGTAAACAAGATCTTGAATGAGCTGCTGTATGTTTAGTTGTGTCTTTTTTAATAACCCATAACATTTTGTAGTCACAAAGACAAACATTATATAGTTTACTGTTTACAATGTCCCCTTTTAACAGTGCATGCGAGGTCAAAAAAAAGGGTAGAAAACACAATTATTTTCTAGTACTAGGAATTATTCCCCATAGATGCAGTTAAAATCTCTTAACAGAATTTTGATACTCACTGCCTGCAATCTGCTTTTCTTTGCAGCACATCCTAAATTCCTCAGTGAGACAAAATGTGAATGAAAATACAATGCCAGGACTTCAGAATTCAGCACTCTATCCTATATTCATAATCTCTTTTACTTTCAGGAATCAGACCTTGTCCCAAAAACATGAAGTTGTCTTTAAAAATTACAAGATTAGTATTTAAGTTGTAAGGTATGCGTGTTTCCCAGTTGGTGTTTGGGCCTCTAGGGTGGACATTTGCAGACTCACCCTAGTAGTCACAGTTGTTACAAGTTAAGGCTTTAGTATGATCAGATGACTTTGAGAACATCACCAAAATGTTAGGTACGGTGAGATTGTGCCAGTTATGAGATTCAACGGTACTATAATATCCTTGTACTTCCTATTTAGCAGATAGTCTCTAAAAAATGGCTAGCTCTTTAACTTGGTATTTGTAATGGGAATATCATAGTGGTTTCTACTGACATACTTTTTAATTTCCCAGAAATCACTTTGTATGATGGCAACAAGCATAAGATGATTTTAATTCAAGTGCAATACTCTGCAGAGAATTTTGTACTTCTGCTTTAAAGAAGCAGTGTCCTCAAATCATAATAATAATTCATGGGGTTTACCTCTTTTTAATTTCTGGCTCAAAGCCCAACCTTTTTCCTCTCTGAAGTAGATTTACTTTGCAGATGTTAGATGGCCATTGGGGGTTTGGTTCTAGAAGGATTTACACTTAGCAATTTTTAAGCAGATTGTGCTGGAGGTCACAAAAATTCTTCCATTGGGTTGTCATTTCATTTCAATAAATGCTTTTTTAAAAGCAGAGGCAGATGGTTGCAATCTTAGTTAGAAGGTTTTTTTTAACTACAGTACACAAGCAACCACTTTAGGGCTAGTAATTTGCTCTGTTCTTTACCATGCTCAATAAAAAAGACCTTCCTTGCTTTGAAGAGGTTTTTGTCTCAGATAAAAAGAGAGACAGGCAGACAGATGGCATAGTGCAAAGAAAATCCAGAGTGGGAATAAATTAATAAATAGATTCATCACTAAGCTGCATAAATTGTGTTATGCACCTTTTTATATAGCTTAGGAATTTACAGTTCAGGAAATGTAGTTTTTCATAAAACATGAAATCTTGCAGCACAGTTTCAGGCTACCACGTTTTTTCTTTTCGTCCACTGTTAGCCTTGTTCATCCCTATACTTTCAAAACTATTTATAAATCTTTCAGGAACAAGTTCACATTGCAGGGTTAATCTGAAGCTCAAGGAGCCCCAAAAGAGGTCCCTCTTTTAAACATTCATGGCTGTTAGGCACTCCTGTGTGACAGCAATCTGAATTCCAAATAGCGTGATTGCCCTCACAAGGAGAGCACTCGGGGAAAGAGCAGCGTTGGCCTGCTCTGTGGAGATGACTGGACGACTGCACTTCACTTTGGTAATCCAAACTGTTTAAACCTGTTTGGATAACTGATTAAGGAATTATGCTAATACACTAGCATTATCAGTTCCATGATGCAAAATAAATAGCTAGGCCGAGATTTTCACACTTACCTAGTGGGGCTTTGCTGCCACCCTTAAGGTACATAAAGGAAGGTTACTTTTCAGCTTGTAGGGGGTGCTCACATCTCTTTGGGACCCATCTTCTGACCAGCCAGCCTATCAGATGATGCCTGTTAGACTTTAGAGAAAGGAAAAATCCCAAATCACTAGTAATTTTTAGTGTGACATTAGTCTTTTATTCTACAAATGTTAAAAACGTGCTGTACAACTTACTGCATAGATAGCCAACTACAGAATTAATGCTTACTCTTTTCACTTTTTTCACACAGATTTGTGATGCCGCATCAACAGCTAGTACTTGTCTTTGGAATATCACTAGCTAGTGATATATGTGCATTTAGAAGCTGTTATTCAGAAGGCCAAGTCTCCCTGTATTATTATTGCAACCTCACAGATATTCCACTTGTGCCAAAGGATATGGTGAAGCTTTTCCTAACTTTCAACTATATCAGACAAGTGACTGCAACTTCATTTCCACTGTTGGAGCACTTGTTGGTGTTGGAAATTGTAACGCAATATGTCTATCCTGTTACCATAGGAAAAGGAGCTTTGAACCTGCCAAACCTTCGTGCCTTAGACTTGGGATTCAATAAGATTCTTCAACTGCATCTTGATGCTTTTGTGGGCTTGCCAAGTCCATCTATTTCAGAACTACCTTGGAGATTCCATCCTGGAGGAATGTAACTTTCAAGATTTGAGCTCGTTAGAACTGGATCTTTCAGGGAACCAAATCACAAAACTTCAGCCTCATCCCTTATTTTATAATCTAACAGTCTTGAAATATGTGAACTCGAAATTCAACAAGATATCCAACCTATCTTAGCAGCTTCTGAGGAAAGCACTTTTTATTTTTTAGCCTCCGTTCTAATAATTTGTACAAGACAGATGAAATGGCCTGGGCCAAATGCCCAAATTCTTTTAGAAATATTACGTTTAACTCACTAGACCTTAGTGACAACGGTTGGAGCACAGATAAAGTCCAGTATTTCTGTAAGGCCATTAAAGGGACTCAAATCGGTTCTTTAATATTTAGGTCTCATACAATGGGTTCAGGATTTGGCTTTAATAACTTAAAAAATCCAGATAAGGATACATTTGCAGGACTAGCAAGAAGTGATCTTCGTTTGCTTGATGTTTCAAATGGTTAAATTTTCTCTCTAAATTCTTTAACCTTTCAAAGCCTTGGTAATCTGGAATTGCTGAACCTTTTCAAAAACAAGATAAATCAAATCCAAAGGCAAGCATTTCTTGGCTTGGGAAACCTAAAAACTCTCAATCTCTCATGTAATCTTTTAGGTGAGTTGTACGATCATACTTTTGAGGGTCTACATAATGTAATATATATTGATTTACAGCAAAATCATATTGGGATGATTGGTGAAAAATCATTCCATTACTTAACAGGTCTGAAAATAACTGATCTCCGAGACAATGCTATTAAAAAACTCCCTTCCTTTCCACATCTGACCTCTGCCTTTTTAGGTGACAATAAGCTGTCTGTAGTTGGCACAGCAATAGCAGCAACATACCTTGAATTAGAAAGAAATTTGTTGGCAAACCTGGGTGACCTGTATATTCTTTTCCAAGTTCCAGATGTGCGGAATATCTTCTTAAAACAGAATCGCTTCTCTTACTGTGTGAAAAGTGATAATGTTATAGAAAACAATCAGTTAATCTATATGGATCTAGGTGAAAATACGTTACAGCTTGTGTGGGAGAGAGATTTATGTTTGGATGTGTTCAGGGCACTGTCCAAACTTCAGGTTCTACCTCTGAATAGCAACTACCTCAGTGATCTTCCACAGGAGATTTTTAGAGGTCTAAGATCCCCAAAAAGACTTAATCTAGCTTCCAACCTATTGTCTCATCTTTCTCCTGGGCTTTTTCCACAAAGCCTAACAAACCTAAACTTACCTGGAAACCAGCTTTTTTCCCCTGGGCCTGAAGTCTTTATGACTTTGAGTATTCTGGGTATAACACATAATAAGTATGTCTGTGATTGTACTTTAAAGAGCCTACTAGTGTGGCTAAATGAAACCAACGTAACGCTAGCTGGCTCACAATCTGACAGGTCCTGTGTATACCCACCTGCGTTTGCAGGGATACTGCTGTCGTCTCTGATGTATGATGGTTGCAATGAAGATGAACTCCAGCAGACGCTCAGGTTCTCAGTATTCATCTTCACCGCCATCACTCTTCTAATGTTTCTGATGGCAGTCATTTTTACTCGGTGTCGGGGAACTTGTTTTGTCTGGTATAAAATTATCACAAAAAAAAAGATAGACAGCCATCCACAAGTAACAGATAAAAGTGAATACAGATATGATGCGTATTTGTGCTACAGCAAAAATGACTTTGAATGGGTCCAGAATTCCTTGCTAAAGCACCTGGATTCACAGTATTTTGATAAAAGCAGATTTACCTTGTGCTTTGAGGAAAGAGATTTCTTGCCTGGAGAAGAACATATCAACAATATTCGTGATGCCATCTGGAAGAGCAGGAAAACAATTTGCATTGTGACCAGGCAGTTTCTCAAAGATGGGTGGTGTGTGGAAGTCTTTAATTTTGCCTAGAGCAGGTACTTTTGTGATGTGAAAGATGTCCTCATTATGGTAGTGGTTGGGTCACTTTCTCAATATCAACTGATGAAACACAAACCAATTTGAAACTGTTTACAAAGGAGTCAGTGTTTGCGGTGGCCTGAAGATTATCAAGATGTAGACTGGTTTTTAAGTAACCTTTCTTGCCAAATTCTGAAGGAAAAAAAAGTGCGAAGGAAAGCTAGCACTATAGAGCTGCAGACTGTAGCAACACTCTCACATTGATAGTGTACGGGTTGCTGGCTTTCTAAATATCCCAGTTCCAGCTGTGCCATGGCAGGAATAAATACAAGTTTACTTCATCTTTCCTTGAAAAAGCAGGTAGAAATATAACTATTTCAGTATAAATCTTACTAAACATGCAGACAGCTTGAAAGCAACCATCAAATATATGAAAGTGCAATTATTTTATGGACTATGACACACATTTTCAGAATAATTAAATGAATCACAGATGCTTCACATTTTGGATGCTGAGCTTCAGACCCTTTAGTCCCGATTTTTGGAATACTACTTACTCACAGCTCTGTTTCAGTTACAGAAGGATGCCCATGGTTGTTTTTTTACAAAGAGCCCATGGTACTGTACGGGAGTGACCAAGTATGCTTTCACATATGGCCTAGCCTGACCATTGGTTCATGGATTACTTAATTCCTGTGCTTTCTGAACTCTGTAACTTTTCATGCTTTGTTTCAAAGTAGAATCAGTGCTTTGCACCTTTATGCTTTAAATTGGTGTGACACAGATTTAATTTCTTTCTTTTCTACTCAATTAGCCTCAACTGGAACATACAAACTTTGAACTTCATTCATTCCCTTCACCTCCACAACTTCTCTGCTTTGTGGTAAAATTGCGGTCAGTGGTCTACCTCATTTGCTGCTGTTTCAGCTTGGTGCTTTTTCAGTTGAGCTGCCTCCTGCCCTGCAGAGGGGAACAGGCATCCCCTTCAAATCTGGAGCAAGCCTGGGCTTGAAAAGCAAACGAGAAACTACCTCAGGAGCTGTGCGGGCTGCACACCGGTGACATGGCCAATAGCCCAGTGACTGCCAGACAGTTTTCACTCCAGGAGTGGAAAGTACAGACAACTGGTGTGTAATTTGGGTTGTTCTCTGTACATCCTGTATTCTGATCAATTCTAAGGTGTTTTTCTGCTTCTGTTGAAATATTTTTCTAGAGTCATTAATGCCTGGTGCTCTCTTACCTCTCTAATCATTTTACCACTGTTTGTTCAGGTATGTGTCTTCAGGGTCATTTGAATAAAAGCCTGGCTCATCGTTCACTGTTATAGAACCTGCACCTATTATTTTGATCGTGACATACTCCTTGAGTGTACCGTTCATCTCGGTTTATACGTTTATTCAACAAAAGCTTACCAAAATAATTTCACTATGGCCTCGGTGAGTATTTCACTGTAGTGAGGAAGCAGCAATGAGAGGTTTTATAAGATGTCTGTCTTGACCTCAGGTGCAAACAAGTAATACCATCCTGGCTATTTTGATGGAGATGAAAAAGTACAATCCACTTCATGGGACTGCAGTAGTTTGAGTACAGATGTGCCTGTGGCTGATCTAATTTACACTCGGTGCACCAGTATACAGGATTTCTATTGATAAAATTACTACAGTAAAATACTACTTTCTTCTCAATCAGAGTAGTCATTCAGGAACAGAAAAGGGCTAAACCTTGGAAGATTCTCCCGGCGGCACGGGGAAGCGGATGCAGACAGGGCGGGCTGGGCTGGCGAAGCCCTGGGTGTCGCTGTCGGCTCAGGGAACGGCCGGGGCTGACGCACCCCCTCCGGCTCCGACGGCTCCGGCTCCGACGGCTCCGGCTCCTGCTGCTTCAGGGGGAGCTCTGAAAAAGAACCAGCAGCCCTGGCTTCCCAGTGCCCCGTTGGGCTGGCAGAAAAGCCACCGCCTGCATTTCAACTTTCTGCATTTCTTACATTTCTCTGAAAATGTCCAACCTCTTTCCTCACCCCCCCCCAGTCCAAATATTTATAGGCATCCTTTAAAGTCAGAGGTTATACTAGGGAGTGTTTCACATAAAAAGCACTGACAGATGGCCAAAGCAGGCATGAATCTGTACAGTGAAGATCATGGGCAGGTCTAGGCTGCTAGCCTGTGGATCTGTACGTGGTGTAAGAGATGGGCATTTTAAAAGCATACTTAAGAAATTATATTTGAACGAATCTCACAAAACATTTTTGGTCAATTCTTAACTGAGAGCCCACTTCAGTTGGGACCTTATTGAATACTTACAAGACACTCTTCTTAATTCAGTTACTTAAAACTTACTTCTGCTGACCTATATATGCAGGAGTGACAGGTGGATGCAGAGATTACCGAGGTGGCTTTAACCGAGGCTTTTCCATTTTGTTCGAAATGCTTCTGTCCTCTTCCTGCTTATGCCACTGGTGGGAGGCGGCTACATAAAACTTGCATTTACTTCATTCTTTGGAAGGGTCTGACTTTTTACATAAGGGTTTCAATAAAACCTTTGGATGAAACTTCATTGTCTGCCTCCATGCTTATATACCGTTTTGGAAAGTTAAAGAGATCAAATCTGTGTCAGGAGCAGCTGGGAAAACTTCTTTCTACTAGAGAGGCAGCTTAGAAACATAGACGTAGCCCAGCCCCCCATCTGGCCCTTGCAAATTCTATTGCAAGGGGTCTACAAAAGGCAGTAAAAGGATTTTTGGAGAACATGCTACTGAATCATTCCTGATTGTGGAGTGGTTTGCAGGCCTATGAATAACTGCAGTGTCAAATTTTAAAGAGATCCGAAGTAACTTACTTTTTTACTCACTGTGAAACCACTCCAAGCCTGAGACTCTCAGAACAACTGCGGTTGGTACAGTCTGTCCTATACAATGAAAAAATGACTTCAAATAGATCGTAGGACCCTGATCACCACCTCTATAGAGTCACCTATTCTTAATTGACAAAGCCTGGGGAATTCTCGAGAAAGGGCTTGTGCAGACTTTATACTCCTCTGC
>NW_009634296.1:20063-70669 GCF_000690535.1 Cariama cristata | reverse complement strand
GAACCATAAAAGCATCCTGTACAAAAATGGAGAATGACTATGCTCGATGAATTAAGGCCATAAATTGAGACTCAACCTCGTAACTATTGATCAGATTCCCTTCAGGCTTGCTGGGAACATTACTGCTCTATTAGAATTTTATGGCTCTTTAGTTAAGGATACTCTCATCAGTTTTACTCACCTTCCTCAGTGAAAGACATTAACTTGTTGGAGAGCATCCAGAACAGGGTGTGAAGTGTGGCACTGGCTCTAAAGCAAGCTATTAAGACAGAAGCTGGTGAATTTATTTGCATTAGCAGCACAGGGAATATTCAGAGGACAGTGACTCAGTGCCACATGATATCAGCTCAGATATTTAATAGTAAAAGCTTACCCCCTGCAACATATGTTATAAACATTAACTGGTCAAGCAGGCAGTGTTGTTCAACAGCAAGAGCTAGCCAGCCTGTCAGAGTACAAGGATTGCACGGGCTCCTACTTGAAATCCAGGCACTCAGGCCCAGAACCCAAATTCTACAAACATATTCCTATGGAGGGTAACAGAAGCTAACAATGATATGTTCACATACGATTTCACATTTTAAATGGTGAGTATTTCACAGTCAGTGAAATCAGGCTGCTCCTCCCCCTCCCATCTGACATGCATACTAGTCTCAGCAAAGTGTTGTCCAATTATATTTGCTAATCCCAATTGCTAATCCCTCCTCAGAGAGACTGTTCAACATGCTGGTAGATGTATCACCTTGTTAATTCACAGTTAGTATCCATCATTGCTCCCACCCCAATAGCTGTACTGCCTGTGTGGAGAACACTAGCATAGGTAAGACTATGGAGAGTTCAATCTTTTGAGTGGGACACTCCTACATACGTTGCTCAGAATCACCCTGCCTTTCATTTTCTTGTGTCACATCATTAACTCTGCTCATTTGCTGGCTTCTGGGTCTTTTTCAGCATGACAGCTCTCCCGCTTCTCACTGCCAGAGACCATCTGGGTTTCAGATTATTGGATCCCACCTTCTCAATTTCATGTAGTGCTGATTATTTTACAATGGCTTTAACATGTTCTCTTCTTGCTGGACCTATGAATAGCAGCAGTCCGGTTAAATCACAAAGCAAGGCCCATACCTGGCAAAATACTTACAGACGAAGAGCAGTACACACCTGAGTGGCAGGAGTGAGTGGTAAAGATGCTGCAAATAGAGCAGAAGCAGCACATTTCTGGGAAAGCAGCAAAGTTAGGCAGGGTACACATGGTAGTCTAAGCATCTTGTCATCAAAAGGGGACTTGGGTTCCATGAGAAGTGGAAACTTGAAGCAAGCAAAGACAGACAAGGAACAAGATACATCTTTAGGGTCTGACACTACAAACACAACCAGAACTAGTATAGTAAGCAGATTTAACTTAAAATAGGACTAGCACTAGCAAATATTTGCAAGTTTTCTTTGCACTACACAGTACTGCCAACAGCAAGCATGCAGTTCTCTAAAATAAGGCTTCCAAAATCAGAAGACTGGTATAAAAACCCAGAAGATTAGAAAATAATTATAAATGTCTGGTATTTGACCCTGTAAGACGACATTTTTACACTTTCTCCATGACCATAAGAAGATGGATATTCATGCAGTCTATGAATACAAGAGCCAAGACTTTAAGAAATAATCCAAGTATTTCAGGACTTGTGCTTAACTGTGAAGTATGTCTAAATTAGTCAGGCCTTGAATAAGGAACAGCTTTAGGAAGATGGTGAAGAAAGGACAGGCTGGCCTTTCCAGCTTCCCAGCCCACTCTAGGCAGTGGTCTTACATCACATATATCCTCTTTCACAGAATCACAGAATGGTGGGGGTTAGAAGGGACCTCTGGAGATCACACAGTCCAACCCCCCTGCCAAAGCAGGTTCACCTGCAGCAAGTTGCACCTGAACATGTCCAGGCGGGTTTTGAATATTTCCAGAGAAGGAGACTCCACAACCTCTCTGGGCAGCCTGTGCCAGTGCTCTGCCACCCTCAAAGTACAGAAGTTTATCCTCATATTCAGATGGAACTTTCTGAGTTTCAGTTTGTGCCCGTTGCCCCTTAACCTCTTGCTGGGCACCACTGAAAAGAGTCTGGCCCCATCCTCTTGACACCCACCCTTAAGGTATTTATAAGCACTGATCAGATCTCCTCCTGGTCTTCTCTTCTCCAGGCTGAACAGACGCAGTTCCCTCAGCCTTTCCTCATAAGGGAAATGCTCCAGCCCCCTCATCATCTTTGTTGCCCTCCACTGGACTCTCACCAGTAGTTCCTTGTCTTTCACAGAATCACAGAATGGGATTTCATTCTTGCAAGATTTTTCAGTTGTTGCTGATAAATAGGATCCACAAAACTACAGCCTTGACTGCAATGAAACAACCTGAAGGAGAAGTGACAATATGAAGACTTCCCATACAGACAAAATTACATCAGTAGTCCTCACAAGGCCTCTTCTGGTGGTTATTCCACTAGGCTGCTTGTCAGTCCCTGAGAAGGTATCAAACACCTTTGGGATGCCAAACGGCTTGTTCTGCTTTTGGGTACAAGCACTTTTTCATACATAGCTTTCAGTTACCTGTTTCCTATTTTGTCCCTCAGAAAGATGAGCTGAGCATCTTGGTCTTCAGTCTCACCGTGCTGCTCCAGGCAGCCATCAATCCGTGTACCTGGAACAGAACTGCAGGTGCTGCTCCACCAGTACTTCCTTCAACGAAACAAAAGCTGCAAAAGCAAAGTTTAGAAGCCGAAATTTACCCAGAAGGCCATGGTGGGCACTGACTTGAACCACAGAGAATGCTGGATGCCAAGCAGGTACCAGAAATTTTAAATTCAGCCTTGTTAGTCAATCTTGCATCACATCTAGGCATTATTGTTGGGCCAATCCAACTCCTGCATGATTCCTTCTTGCTGTTTGTACAGATTGACAGGAGGCTTCTCTTCCCTTTCTAACCTTATCTTTGCTTTCTGTATTGTGTATATACAGTGTAGTGGCTGCCAAAAATAAGTCTACATTTCCCTTCCCAATATGCAAAAGTCAGTATATAGGTATGACATGAGTTATTTCATAGCGCAAAGACTGTCTATTCATAGCAGATTCTGTTTGTTTCACATGCGGTTTTCCTTCCTTTTAGATAGCCTATTGTTTGTCTATTTCATTTGTATTAAAAATAAAATCTTTGAAAACTGCAAGTAAGGAAGAAAAATATATTTCTTCTGAAACTAACAATTCTCCAAACAGGAAGGTTAGCTTTTTCCTGTTTAGACATTATGTTCAAAGAAAGGAAGTTGGGATTTTCAATGATAATAATAATTATGTGGTATGTAAACATCAGTAAGTATCAAAGAAGGCTTCACTCTACTTAGTGTGTCCCAAATGCTACGCTGCTGTTTAGACTATCTTTATCTTTACCAGTTCAGCAGCCTCCTGCAAAAATGGATTTATAAGCAGTCATTGCACTGGGCTGATCACCTGTATGCAAGCTTCCACAGCATAAAAGCGTTATCAGGCTGCCTCAAGCCTGCATGGAGAGCAGTGATGGGGAGGAGTGGAGCAAAAAGAAAATCCTCATACAAGACAACAGGTTGATGTGGCAGGGTTTTTTTTTGTGTCAGGATTACGTATACCAGGCCATATAACCTTTTCATGCTGCCACCCAAAGCTAAGTACTTCAAGCCATGAAGTCTGTTGACAGTGTTCCTAAAAATTGAATTGACAATGTAATTTCAGCATTGTGATTAGACACAGTATCAAAACCTAGCTATTTGGTACATGCGGTACCACGTAATAGTGAAACTAGAAGTGCTTTATAAAGATAAGTGCATTTTATTATCTTCTCTTTAAAGATGGAGGAATTGAAGCAGAGAGAATGAAGTTACGTACCTTTTGTCATGGGCAGCACTGGGAAGAGAACTCAGGTTTGACAAAGGATAAGATATTAGGTCTGTTTGCTCTGTTTTGTAGGAGTTTTACAACATGCATTTTTATTACCTTGGAAACTAAAGTCTTCTATTTGTCTGCAGAACTAATTAACAGTGTAAGGTCTCCACTTAATGTGCCATCAGTTTGCCCGTGTGGGGCAGAACTAGTTTTACAGGGAGGAGAAGGTAGCTGAAGATTCACTGAGAGTTGCTAACTTGAGTGCCAGTGATTTTGGGATGATCTGAGCCTATTCAAGATAGGAGGAAAAATTCACCGCGCACTTCATTGGGAGTTGCTAACACTTTTCAGGTAGCCACATGGGCTGGTATTTCTGATGAGGGTTTGAAAATTAAGAACAATAGGAAAAATAGTGGAGGACATAAGGACTAGTCCAGGTGAAGATGCACCTGTGGGAATGCCTGCAACAGAGTAGGGAGAGTAGGGAGAACACAAAGTATTTTTAAACACATGAACTCTCTTTTGAGAACTCTAAGATACTAAAATTTAATCAATGATCAGGAAAAAAGCTTTGGAATGAGCCATTTGGATATGTTTCTCCAAAACAATGAAGCCTAAGAATTTAATGAGAATAAGGAGGAAAAAAAAGGGGAGACAATTAATGGTACGAAATATGAGAAATGAACAGACATATCCCAACTATAACCTCCTTTTTCCAAAGATGTGATGTTCTGGAATTTATTCCCACAACTGCTCATCAGAAAGGAAAACCCCAGGCCCATGCACCCAGCCTTCCCTTTGGGATGGTGAGAAATGCCAGGGTGAATCACTTATTTTGTTATAAGAATGTTAACACATGCAGCACTCCCCTGACATAAACATTCAACACTCCTGAAAAGCAGGCCTTGAATTTCTCACTCTTTTCCTAGGGAGAATAGCCTTCAAGCTGCAAAGTGAATGCATTCCAACTGCTCCTGTTGGAACCATCTTGCAGTTCTCACTGTCAGCTTCTTTAATGTCAAATGTTAACTGCTTTGTAATTCTTTTTTGTAACCTCCATAGTTCCACATTGTCAAACACCCCTGGACCATCTTTTGTTGCAAATGGATTTGCACCCACCCAGGAAAGGACCTTCCTGTGCTGTGAGTGAGGACTGACAACAGCTGACACGTACGCTGCATGGCAGGAATGTGCGTGTGATTAAGTACAAGTTAGGAAAGATCTACAAACCTATGTGTGTCTACCATACTCACTACCAAGATTTCAGAGAAAACTAACGGATCAATCACAGCCCTTCCTCATGTCTCTGAAGTCTGGACTGCACTTTTTGTGCCAGAGGCACAACTTTTTAAGACAATGCTAGCTCAGCCTGCAGCTGTAGCAGCCAGTCTCATGGCACAAGGGGAAATACAAGCTTGTCTGAAAAAGAGAAATCCAGAACATGCAGCACCTTTACAAAAATCCCTCGATACTCTTCAGGGACACGTCCAGCAAGAGGAAAATGTAGGCTGTTGGTTAATACAAGGCTAGTGGTATTTCACTCAGTTCTGACTTTACAATTCTTTACCAGGAGTAATTCGGAACGTGACTTGATGGAGAACAGACTCGAGCTGGGAAAAACAGAGCTTGGTTAGTTTAAATAATGAAGGAATTTGGATGATGATGATCCCAGAGGTCTCTTCCAACCAGATTGATTCTATTAATTTCTTCTTTTTTGTTCCTAAAACTTGAGACAGGCTTTAAAAAAGCCCATTCAATTTTCTGCCCTGTTTTCCATTTTTGTGCAATTCTCCTAGCCTAGGTTCTGGCTGAAGATGGAAACAAAGCACTTTGTGAAAGAAAAGACAGGTTGCAAAAGGTCTGTAGTCTGATTTGAAAGAGATGAAGAACCCAGAGAAGCAAAAGAACTACCAACAACAGCTGCAAGAAAATTATATCTGAAGCTAGCAGAAGTTTCCAGTGTGAAGAAAGAGGAGCTGCATTACTACAGAGGGCACTGTCCCTGCCAACTCACTATCTATTCATATTGTAGATGCAAGGAATAAATGAAAGGTAAAGAATGGTATGAGAGGCCAATAACCTGAAATAAAGGAGACAAATTCAACTTTTAAAGAACGTTGTGCAAATCACCCTCTTCGTGCTTCGCTTCATCTTTTTCATGGGAAGACTAGCACAAGCCCTCTATCCTAAGGGTGCTGCAATTGTAAATATATTAAAATTGAGAGACATTTAAACACCATGCTGATGGAGCAATGTAAACACAGAAGACAGATAAGGGCTTAACTTTTTTTAGCTTACTCCGCTCTTAAGAGAGGAATCTGTAGGCTTGTCCTGTGCCCATGGAAGTACACTGGTACTTGTCTTCACACCCAGAAGAACTTTCACTGGAGGACAGACATTATTTCATTTTTTTTCCTACAACTGGAAAATCTTTCCTATTTAGCATGACTTCTGAAATGAAAATAATGTAGTTCACTAGAAAGTGGGAACCCACTCCCCCTGGGTGTTCTTCCTTCCGAGTATTTGCTCATACTTCTGTGGTCGTTTTTGCTAACAGTGTCCTTTTCATCAGTGTTCTTTTCTGAAGAGACTCATTCATAATATTCTCATTTGGGTATACACACATTCGCCCCCTTGACACTTCAGAAATCCGCAGTTCCATTCATAACCCAGCACACACATCAGAAGGCTGTTTAAAAAGCCCCAGGAAGTTTGCTCAGACATGCTATTTTAGGACACTTGGACTGCGTCTTGGAATTTTACAATATTTAGGGGATTTGGCACTGTGACTATTTCCACACCAGGACACATGTGCCATCAGAACGTGTACCGTACACCTCGTGAGAGAGGAATAAACTACCTGCAAGCTAAGAGGTGAAGAGGAAGGCCTATAAAATGCTTCAGAGTAGCTGTAGTAAATAATTTGGGGAAGACCAACCCAGTCGGCCAACAGCCCGACCCTGAAGAGGGAGAAAGGCCAGGTTGCAGGGCCAGCGTATACAGAAAATACCATCCTGTCTGAGGATGGGTTATAACGTAATTTGGTGTTAGCTGAAGGGACAGAACTGAACTATCTTATCTGTGTTACCGCACTATAAAGCACACAGCTACAAAGCCTGACACTTGCCCTGCACAACTCCACTACGTCAGCATATGTGTTGTGGTCCTAAAATCGTCAGAAGATAAAAGGGCTGCCCAGTCTTAGGAAGCCTGAGGAAGAAGAACAAATAAGATGCTGCAGTTTTCTACTCAGCTCCAACACACTTGCTGGCAGCTGCCAAAGGCACCAGAGAGGCACCTTTTTAGCAAAGGTGCCCAGGCACAGTCCATCCTGCTGATACTGTGGTGGTTGCCAGACTTGAGAAGCTACTTAAATCAAAATTTTAAATGACAGAATGAGGTGGCAGCAGTGGCCACTCTACCAGCTTTATCCTTCTCATTCAACAGGCAGCCTGGGATACCTGCTCAGACACCACTGACTGACTTCAGGGAGCAGCACCAGGGACACTGTTCTTCCTTAACAATAATTTCTGCCACTCAGTTACTCTCCACGGGCTTCTTGTGGGGTCCAAGGTTTAGGAAGGGTCCCATGACTCACCTTAGGTTTGCATGTACTCAGTATTTGCAAGCCCTTAGGAAAGAGGCCTGGCACTATAATTCAGGGACCTACCAGGAATATTTGCAGAAAAATATTTTACAAAGTAGGTAGCTGCAAGTAACCACTATGGCTGGGCTATTCTGCCTTCTCAATTTCCAGAGAAAGGTGGTATTTCTCGTATGTCTGTTCTCCTGTGGCAGCAGGCTGTTTATCCAGAAACTGGCCTGTACTTCACATACATGGGACACAGCAATGGGTGATAAAATCCACCGAACAGACCTACATCTTGCAGAAGCACAACAGCAGCTCTTCTCAGCAAAGCCTCATCCTTCTTTCTGCCATGCTCTGGATTCTGGCACTTCTCAGAATACCTCAGAATACAGAGTTTTTAACTTAATAACTTTCTGCTCCCCGACCTCAGCTTTACCCCTTTGAAGGAAGAAGCTTAGCAGGAAATGCTCTGGAGGGATACAGCTTGTACTTCATATATAGAAGCAGCAGCTTTTCTTTCAGCGACCCTTTGGTAGCCCTTACAGTCAGGTTGGAGATCTCCCCATATCCTGTTGACTCTATTTCATTGGCATGACAAGGCAGCACATCCTGCCTGAACCCATGAACCTTTCACCAGACCCTCATCTTTAGAGCTCCAAGATACATGCATTAATAATGCCTGATGAGCTGTCATGATGTGCTTGATGCCTTAGTTACCGAAATTCGGCTTTGCAAAATATCATTCTGTTCTCCTGAGAAGTGTATCTGAAGCCAAAATCTTCACTAAAAGCTGCTACGCCACCAAAACACCATCCACAGCAAAACCAGCAGACAGAAGCTGTTGGATTTATTCTGACTTCCTGCAAAGCCTAGAGATGTATCAAGCCTCAGTTTTCAAAGCAGCATCTGGGATCAATGCAAACCTTTGTCACAAATGGCTCAAGGTGTGTGACTCAGGTTTGCCTCTCACAGAGATCCAGCAGCTGCAGAGCTTTTTGACAGACTGGTAACTGTTTATGCAGTAGTAAATATTTTCATACTCCATCTATTTATATTTTCATGTCCCTTCAGAATTACTTATATTTTTTAAAAAAATCAAAGATACCAAGAAGGCTACATAATTCTGTGTGTTACTTCACAGTTTGATAGAGAAAACATGACCTAGGAGGGTAAGAGTCTGAGAAGCGAGATGTGATTGCTTTAGCAGGAAGGTTAATTAAATAAAATTCCTCAAGATCTAATCCCTCCTGCCTAGCTTCCACTTGGCTTTTGTGACTACTCTGCATGTTTCGATCCACCCACTGAGAAGTTGTTGAAGGGGATAATGGTTGCAGCCTGCCTGCCCTATATCCTCTGAGTTTGAGGAGGATGGGAAAAACATCTTTGAACAATTTTTTCTTCAGTACTAATACACTTGCTAGAAATAAACCTAATCAGTAGGATGGTGACTGATTAATGGGTGTTTTGGCTTTGATGAGCCATCTGAGATGACAGCCTGAGAAATATCTAGATGGTTATAAGCTGGAGAGGAGAAGTCTTACACAATTGTGTTGTGGTAAAAGGAACCACAAGGCAGAAGAAAACAAAAGGGCTTGAAAATCAGAGAAAACTAAAGAAAAATAAAAAATGCAGAGAAAAACAAATGGGCTTTTTACATTTTAAGAAAAGATCTGATCCAGTGTCATCAATAGAATGATACCCAGGGAGTTCCATAAATATTTTAGTTTTTAAAAAAGGCATTTTTACTACATCTTGAGTAGATTAATCCCACAGCAAGAAGTATAATCCTTGTTTTCCAAAATCTTAGCCCTTCTTGAGAAATTTTTAAAACAGTATTAGATCTTGATGGGGAGAATCAGATGATCTCAGCCCTGGATCAGCTTCGGACTTACAGCATCCAAAATGATCAAGATTATTCTCCTGCAGATATGGCCTTACGCATTTTTAAAATAGGCAGCTGTCTATGAATTCCACATCTAAAAAGGAGAAGTTACAGAAAGGGACCGCCATGCTGACTCACTGCTCATCATAGGGATGTCTCTATTCCTTCCCAAAATAGGAGTCACAATTTTTTGATGTGGGCCAGAAATCTGCCCTCCAATTCTGAGAAAATGGTGTTTATAGAACTGCAGTATCTAATGGTGCAAGGCCTCTTCGAGAAACAGAAAGGGCTGCTGCACCCAGGTTACAAGCAAAGAGCATGACCCCTGGAAAGAAGACATCCTTGTGGATGAATGTGGGGATGAGAAAACAAAGATGCAAGGATTGTCCTTGATAAGGCACAATCTCTGTGATTTCCCTGTGACAACTACATGCTTCCACAGTCATAACAGGGATTCATATGGTAACAGAAGCTTATCAATACGTTTTAAATAATTCCTAGTTTTTGATGCCTCCTGGAACTTCTTCAAAAGATGCCTTAGCAAATAGGTACTTCTGTTTCGTCAGTAAATCAGAGTATCAAGCACACAGGAAAATCAGCTACCCAGGAACTGCTCTCAGCAGGAGTCATGAGCAACATCTGCCCTGGTACCTTCTCCATTAGCCTTCTGAAATTAGATTTGACTTTGCGAAAAGGAGTGTGCAGGTACCCTTGTCAGCTCCAGAGGCATGAGACAGGAATGGCACTTTAATGACCCACTTAAAAGTAATGAAACAGTCATTTATCCTAATTGGAGGAACACTAATTATATCAGAAAGTGGCGCACTCTGAGATGGCAGAGTGCAAATGCTATCTAATCAAACTTAATGAATAGGTAAAGTATCCCGACAGAGCATCTGTGCATCATCTGCAAACAGAAAAATTAGCCTGTAGGGAGCTGATCTGAAAATGGAGGTTTTAAAATGGAAGGTTAATTATGGTAGTTGAATACATGTGTTTTATCTAAAACCAAGTTCACATCACGAGCCTCAAGGGACATTTTCCTTTTGAAAGAAATGAAGGTAGGTAGTTGAAGGGTGGCTGGTACATGGAGGAACACCCAGTGTGGAGGGCTTGTGGTGGTTACTGGGAATGTGTCTTCATTCATCGGACAAAAGGAGGAGGTTCAAGACAGCCTTTGAGTAAAGCCTCCACTGATGCTAAACCACAGGGGTAAATCCTATGCTGAAATGTCTTTGTTTTCTCTCTAATTGGCTCCCAGTGAGCAGAAGAGAGACACCTTTGGCAATGCTGCTGGGAGGGAAAGGTCAATTCCAGTGTCTACCCAGCCAGCCAGTCTGGAGTGCAGCAGAAGCAAGGTGTACAGCCCTGGGCTGGCACGAAGCCCCTCACATCCTTCAGCTTCAGTCCTTAAGGACAACAATGAGGCTGCTTATGCCATGCTCCGAATGAGATCTCATTTACTCTGCATTAGGCAGGAGAACGGTGGTTGGGATGCAAGGGCTGGGAAGGGACATGGAAACAAGGATCAGTCAACAGGTCCCAGGGAGTGCATCAGAGCCCAACACTCCTGGAAGAGGAGATTATTATTACAGGGGGAGAGTAAGGGTCTTGCCTTCAGCAATCACATGGATATACTAGTGCATTTGTATCAAAGTGAGCCGAGCTTTCTATGAGCTGTCCACTGTTGGGATCCCAACAGCTATGAAAGACGAATAAAAACTTTGCCACCTCTTTTAAAAAAACTCTAACAAGGAATAGCAGTGAATTGACAAAATTGAAACTCTGCCAATGAAGAAAGCCATTAAAACTTGCTCCTGTGAGCTAGGTACAACGTTAAAAGTCAGAAAGCATTTACCCTCAAGCCACATTAGTCAGAGCCTTAAAATATTAGCAGAACTGGCTGCATGGAAGCGATGCAGACAGCACGAGTTTTATATACTGAAGATGCCAAGTAAACACAGAAGTCTTGACCAAACAAGTATTGCACTGACAACTCAGCTAAAAACAAATAATAATAAAAAAAAATAAATGCCATGAGGGATGTAATAGAACTCCAGGCAAAATGTGTTCCCAGCCAAAAAAACAAAACGAAACTCAACAACTCAGGATAAAAAGACATTCACAGCCTCTGAATGCTTACTGAGATTAGACATAAAAGCCTCTTCAACTTATCTTGAGTTGTACTTTCCTCTTAATGTCAAAGGGTACCCTGCCACAGAGGGAGATGTTTATACCCTCTCATGGGAAGCCAGAGGCTTCAGATAAGGGAGTGTCTTTGGAAGAGGGCTTTAAAGGCTTGGGAAGATAGCCTTTATTATCAGCCAACCCTCTATTAGGTTGCTGAGATTCCTGTTTGATTTGGCTGCAGTCTCTAGCCTCAAGTTCCTGCCCTAGCTTTTAAAATAGAACAAGATCTCCCTGCAGCTGAAAAAGGGCAAAGGGTGGAACGTGTAAATAGCAATTAAGGCAAAAATCTTGTTCTTAAAAAACCCTCCCCTAAAAGATACTGTGCTCTTCCCTAGTGGCCAAGGTTGGCAGGCCAAACATGCCACACAAGCCAGTTCAAGTTAAATGCAACTTGCCCAGCTATTTCAAACTGTGGATGACAACACAATCCTGACATCACCCCTCCTTGCTCTCATGATTAGAGGCAATTCAACCAAAAGGACAGACTTCTGGACTAGGGTTCATGAGTACTGGGGTCTGTCCTGGCTCCCCCAGCAACCTGCTAGGTAACCACATGGGGACGTCTCTATTGCTTTACCTTTCTGAAGTATTTTTGAGGCCTATAAATAAGAAGTTCTGAATTAGGTATTACCATATATTCTTACTATCAGTAGGTTTTGTTCCTTATAGGTTGGAAAGACTACATAGAAAAATAAAACAGCTCAGTAAATCAAACTTGGTTGGAGGAATAAGAACCCCCCACATCCTTCCTTACCATCATGGAGCAGTCCTGTCAGGCTCGCGCTTCTTAATACTACATTGGTGTTAAGAGGTTTTATTCCCAATTTCAGGGAAATTTTTGGCGACCCAGATGGGACCTTGCGAGTGAGACTGGAGGGGATCAAGCGTTGATCAAGCTCCGGCTGGTGCCAAGGACTTTTTGGGGAGAGCCATCGCCCTCGACCCATAAAGCTCCTCGCAACGTTCCCTGGAACAGGGTAAGGCATTTCTTCTAGAATCTGGCTGGTTGGTTGCACAGCCTGCCTGTAAGGCGCAGCGAAAGCTGCGCAGGGTTGGGGCTCAAGGGGTACCCGCTTGCAAGCCTAGGTGTCCACCCGCAAGTAGTAAGTGAGAGCTATTGCTGAGTTGGACATTTTGGTTGGTTGGTTGCATTTTTTTTTTATATATATAATTATTGTTAAAGCTATATTTGAATTAGTAATAATTATCTTTTGAATATCTCTTGTAACATGACAATCTGTTTCTCAGTTTTTCACTGTACTGTTATAAATCACGACTTTCTTGTCTCTCAGCACTTCAATCAATATATAAAATGTCAGACCAGATAACTGGTACTCTCTCAATGCACACTAATGTGATTTCATAATGTCATTCTATTTTTCAAAGAATCAGATAAGCTATTATTGGAACAGGAAGAACTGGGTAATCAATCAAGGACACTTTAAAGGCAAAATTCTTTGAGTTTTGAGTACCATATTTGGCTTTGGATTATACACGAGTGGCTTCTGTGACTTCCACTCCATTTGCACGTGCTACAAACAAAAACTATTACCAAAAGCTAAGCACATATTCAACTGACCTAGGACAAAGTAGATTCACAGGATGTGAAGTGATCCCAAGTGCTTTGGGAGTGTCTTGGGAGATCAGTTAAGTCATGGAAGTTTTTCAGCATCTATAATTTCATTTTATATAGCATTAGTATCATGTGGAAGAAGTCACACTCCAGCCCATTGTTTTCTATCTTATTTCCAAGCAGTTTCTAACATATGGGATGAATCTAAGCTAACGTGTATCTCCAAGTATGCCAACACTATATAGAGATCTCGAAGAGGTGCAAGGTGTGAAATAGAATCAACTACAGAATTTTGGGGAATAATTAAAGAATTAATACAGGAAAAAACCCCGCTCCAAAACTCACGTTATTGGCTTGAATCTGTGCTCCAACAGAAGACAAATCCAAAGATGCAGTCAAGACCCAGTCTCAGTCCTGCCGGCTCTGGATCCAGAACCGTACAATGACAAGATGAAGTTCTGCTGTCATCTCTGCACATTTCCTCTCCATTTGTTCATGGCCGTATCATCCCATCTGTGTTAGGAGATGATGAAATTTTTTCAGTTGGGATTCTTGGTAGGTTGTCTTCAGTAACCAGGTAGTCCCTTTCAGGAGCAGATTAGGAATGTCTGGGTGAACTGTTGATAATTTGTGCTATATAACAGCAGTCTGCAGTTTCAGAGTACTTTGTAAACTTTCCCCAGTTTCTCTGAATTATCGGCATTACCCTCCCCACTGCTCAGACTTGAGAGCACAGAGAAACTAAATAGTAGAAGTTGGAAAAGCCAGGGTCTGGGCCAGAATCACAATCCTTATGTTTCTTGCTTTAACTACCTCTTGGGCCATCCAAAATCTTTTGAAAGAATAATCAAATAGTTTAATATTCTCTCAACTTAGCTGTTGAACTCAGTTTTTGCCCAAGGACTCGATGGACACACTAAACACCTCAGTGGGGAATACAAGCCATTTTTTGTCACAGCAGTTTCACTATATGGTCTCGATGACCTGCCTCTTTTCAACTTGTAAAAGTTTTTGCTTCATAGGGAGGGAGGTTTGGCTTAGATTTAAAAAAGCCATTGCATTGCAGTTATTCTTATAACATCCCTAATTTCCAAGTACCTTTGCTAAGCAAAAGATCATAAACACTTTTTGTGTGAAACATGGAAATAAGCAAAGAAGCAGAACTAAGTATTATTGGCATAGACTAATTTGAAATTAGAAGAGAAGCAAATTGCAAACAGAAATTAAGGTATACAGCAAGGGAAATTGGCACAACACTGTATGAAAATCTTGATGAGAATCAAAACCGCCAGATAACCTCACTGAAACCACAGAGTGATATCTGAATTTTTTTAAGCACCGACAGGCTGGGGGGATGCCAGGACTTGAAAGAAGATGTAACTTTTCCTAAGAGAAAAGAAGGAAAGACGGTGAAGGATTCTGGAGATCTAGGCATCTCCACACAGCAAGTTCAGTAATATGGGAGAAAGGAAGGCATTTTTCTTCAAATCCTACAGTGCTAAAATTAACAGAAATTCAGATTTCACTGGAGCTGGATTTCATCTGTGGTCTGTTTGTAGGGACTCGTGTTGCCATACGGTTAGGCACACGTGGCACAGCTGAAAAGTCTGGGCAGATACTGATTTTAATCAAGTTATCTGAAAAAGTCAGTGTAGAAGGTGACTTTACCTTGAGGTGACAGAGATAAACCAGACACCTTGGACACTGTTACACAAAGACAACTTAATGTCAGTGTGTGCCTTAAAGCAGTGAAGGTTATGTGAGCAATTTGACACAGGCATACCTGACATTCTTCCCAAATTGGAGTGAAAAGACCAGCCTGTGATTTATATAAAGGGGACACAAAGCTGCACAAAGGCCAGGGGCAGGAAAGAGATCAAAGTTCTTAAACAGAATAAGCTATCCTTATCAGATTGAGGCTTTTTTCATTTCAGGAAACATTTAAAATATTAATTTCCAGCAAAAATCTTATTCTAAGAATCATCTTCCTAAAAAATGAAATCCTAGATTAAAGAAGCTTCAGTTTTCTTGTCTTTTTTTGTTTGGTTGATTTCCTTTATCACTTTTCCTCTTCTTTCACTTTTTCTGTGGCAAAACAGAAAGATTCAGAGAGAGAGGAAAAAAAGAGAAAATGTCAAGCAGCCACAAAGAAACCTGGACATTTTATGTACAAATGCTGGTGAAATATTTTGAATTAATAAGGTGTTTATGCTGTATGGAAAGGCCTTCAAAATTAAAATATTTTTAAAGATAATTTTTCTACCATCATTACTTCACAAGCCGTAAAATAACAGTCTGAATCTTAAAAAGCATTTCTGACATTTCAAGGTTTTCCAAACTGCACTTGAATAAAATCATAGTAATAACAGTTTAAACAAACAATAATTCTGGAGGTCTGAGTCTCTGGATTCAGGTATCACTCAGCATCAATTTGAAAACAAACAGCGTAACGTGATTGTTTATTTCCTATTTTCTCTCCAGCTTCTCTTTTTAAAGACAACATTTACAGGAGTACATGGCTCACTGTTTCTTATTCCTGCGTAGTGTCCTAAGCTGAATGGCAAGCAGAACAAAACTAGCACTTGCTACTGCCAATCCATGGCCAGACACAGCTAAAGACAGTAATTTCCAGGGCTGATAAACAAGGTTTCTTTAAATGGCTAAATTTCTTGTATTTCTTTTCCTTAAGAGTTTTCAAGTTCAGCCATGTTCTGAGGTTTTCCCTTAAAGCTCAGGCCTCCCAAATACTGAGATTTCTGACAACTCCACGCTCATTCCAGGCCTGTGATTCTGTTAATTCTCTCCAGGCTGCTGGAAAGACAAGGTAGAACAGCAGTCAGTCGGAAAGACACACTTATTTTCATCTCTCATGCAGCTGATATCTGAGAAGGCCATCTCAGTGAGGCCCTAAGGGCAACAAGGACTTTGATTTACTCCAGAAACTGCTTTCTTAGACAAGTTGCTCTCTTGGCAAAATTTAGAATAAATTCTTGAACTGTAAAGGCTCGAGGAAGGTTTTGACTTCCTGCCTCACTTGAACAAATATTGTTTGCATTGTATTTTTTGTGACCCCCCCCCCAATCTCCCCAGCAACAACACTTAAAATTTCCTGATGGCATGTCAATATGTTGCATGTTTAAAGCCTTCATTGTTCATAATATCAATAATTACTATACAAACACAATACTGAAGAATGATTTCAGATCCTCATTAACTTCAGTACCAACAGGAAGAGGAGACTAGGGCAGGAAAAACCTGCAATTACTGTTACGCATTCCCAGTAGCATCAGTCACACCGCATCAGTACACTGTCTTCCTTGTTCTTCATCTCTATTCAGCTCGGATATCCTCTGGCAGAGCCAGCTCAGAGAACAAAAGCTGGATTAGACATTTGTACTAATAAGAATAGTATCTAATATTACACTAGCTAATGAAAAATGTCCAAAGATATCAACTGTCATGCTTCAAGGGGATAAACTGATTGCCAGCTGAGGTAAAGAAAAAATACCTTCCCCATCCTCACCCACACAACTCTTCAATGTAAATGAGCATTTAAACCTTTTTTGAAACAGTCACAACTGGAAGCACTGGAAACAAAACACTTGACCAGACAACTCACCTGAAAAATTCTTACAGCGGTACAAAAAATAGACAGGGTAGCAATCCAGACCAAGGTAATAAAGGAATTTTGGCCTTCCTCTTGAAGTGTTGGCAGATAAGCCACATACAGCTGTTTGTTGCAGTTCATGCCAACACATTAATGTCTGTTAAAGTACTACAGTTACTTCACAGCATATTGTCTGCATATCCACCAAGGACCCATATTACAATTCTGCACACACTGTTTAATTCTACTTGTTCTAATCACTGGCCCTGCAAGGTGAAACTGCCTTCATTGAGTCTAGCAGTTCTTCCTAACTCAATTCTAATGCATTAAAGTCCACTGCTCAACAAGACAGTAATACACACTTTCAGAGGTACGTGTACAACTCGTGCTCAGCTAGTCTGTCTCTACATATGTCCCTTTTATTCCTTGTTCAGTCAACATTAAATACACCTCTGAGTAACTAGTTCTGTCTGTGCTTTATTTATCAGGCAGAAGAAGGATTTATCTGGCTGCCAGTGCTGTAGATTTAACCCATCATCTGAGAATTAGGCTTGTCTTTTTACTTCATATGTCATTTTTAATAAGAATAATCATGCAATCACAGTGGAGATGTAATTTATGAGATGGTGCCTTCTCCTGGAGCTGTGCAAATTCTGAGTCAGGAGTAGCTAACAGGTATATTAATTACCTGGCTCTCCCTAATTCTTGTATCTATTCCTCTCTGGTAATATCCTTGCCTTCCAGAGTTGACCTTATATTTATCTGTAAATCCTGGAACATCCACAAAAGGCTGCAGAAGAAATACAGAAGTAAAAATACTGGACAACCAAACTATCAGCCTTATTTTGACATTCTTTTCAATGTTGCCCTATCTGTATTATTGCAGAAATAAAGCAGATACCATGTAGTGCCTTGCAGTCTTCCCTCTTGAAGGTCAATATTCATTGGGTTAAGTATTTTAGTAGAGAAAGGGAGATTTAGAGATACAAGAATGAAATTCACAATTTAAGTACTGAAGTATGAAAAGGCTTTCTAAGGAAGCTCTGAAATGTATCCTCAGAGAGTTCTGATTCTAGATTCATCTAATATCTCTTGAGAAGTTTTTCCTTGTCAGTCATCAAGAGAATGGGTATGTCTGGGCTGTGTGTCTGGTGTGGTCCTACAGGAATGCAGCAGCCACAGTCATACAGAGATTAATGTTCAGCTTCTAATGTGGCTGAAGCTTGATCCATTTATTGATTTGAAAACTAGATCAGTGCTTTAAATTGGTATTGAAACCAAACGGGAAGCAGCAGAGAGCAGGCTTTAGATGCCCACTGTGGCCTGAAGCATGGAGAAAGCAGGCAGGCAATCACATGCTCTCCCCACTGAAATCTGTGCATCATCTTCAAATCCAGCTTTAGACAAAACAAATCACAGTAACACAACCTGGAGGTGGTGAATGAATTGGCATAATGTGGCCAGATGCTGTGTACGGGGAAAAAAGGCCAAACTTTCTTAGAAAGCTGGAAGAGAAGGACTACATTTTCAGAAACTAATGTAAACCTGAGCTTCCTCAAGTAAAGTATGCTGATGTGTCTCAAAGCTTCAGCTAGTCTAAACACCATAAGTAAACACTGTAAGAACAAGATTTTTATTTTTTAACAGCTTCGATGTTTATGATCAGATCTAACCTTTAAAGAAATCTGAGTTTATGCCTGCTTATTTATTTTATATTTTTAGACACACACTTACATATATGTATATAATGCTACAGTTTTACCAGAAAAGCTGTTTCCACTGGAAATTACTCACTTCATTTCTTCTTACAAGAAAGGATGACTGTAAATTCCAGGGTCAGAGACAGTTTGTTCAAAACCTAAATCAAATGATGGCTCCTATGTGTAAGTATAGAGGTGTGCAAGGAAACTGCTGATCTGTAAGAACAAGAATAGATCACCTGTATTTCTTTGTCTCTATATTTACATACTGGAAGACTCTGAACTGGAAATCAGTATTTTAGTTTATAAAAAGCACACAAGATTTAGAACTTCTTATTAATATGCATATTGCACACAAAGAAGTATTACCAGGTGTCCTGAGTGAGTGCTGTCTGCTGCCATAGACTAAAACCCATGCCTTTTCCTGTTAAAACCAACACAAACAAACAAATGGCAACAGATTAGCCAATTGAATTAAGTTTTTCCAAGCCAGCACACAGCTGATGGCTGACTTAACAAGATGAACTGGATTTAAAGCATCAGCATAAAAAGGGGAAGACGAGAGACAAGAGCTGGGCTCAGAGCATAGGGCCCAGGGACTACCGTAACCACTGATTCTACCCTATCATGAAATAGGTAACCAGTTACCCAGAAAAGGAGGTACTCTGTCCCTAAAAGGCAACTACTAAAGACTATTATATAGGATGACTTCCAACAGAAATCAACATTGGCTTATGGCTATATTTCCTATTGCAGACCACAGCACAGCAAAGAGATACATGTGGTAGCTTAAGAACTGAAGCCAGGATAAATAAGCCAGGCCAGAGCTTGTGCTGTCCCAGTTTGACTCCTTTGGTGGCTAAGGGGAGCAGGGCAAGTATCTCAGTTAAGGCTGTCAACTCTTTCCTTTGCCCAGTCAAATAAAAAGATTCATGGAAGTGAAATAGCCCCCTTACCAAGCCTGCTATCTCAAAGAGGAAAGAAGTATTTCCCCTGTTCCTGTGCTTGTCCAACTTTCTCATGTTATTCCAGTTTCAGGTTTCAACCCGCTTATATGTTAGTTAACAGGAAAGAAAGAGACTATACTGCATTGTTAGCCAAAAAGACATTGCAACCTCTGGAAACCATCAGAGGGTGATGTTCCAATTAGGTACAACTCACTGCTCCTAAATGAGGATCTCGGGCTCTCTGGACAGTCACTGGGAAGAGACACAGGTGCTTAGAGAAGGTTACACCTGGACTGGATGTCTGAAGAAGACAGTGGGAGTATGTCTCAGATTGGTATTACGCAGTCAGTAGCTTCCTGTCCCACATTTAATTTGGAGGTCTTCTGCAGTGACAAGAGAGGGATTTCAGGCAGGACACCAAAGCCCAGGATGCACACGCTTTTTCTTAGTGGCAGCAGTCAGCTCTAGCTGCTGGCATACTTATTGTCTGCTGCATCCATACCGGGCAGGCTGGAGCTCTCAGATCTCACTTTACTGAACTAATTCAGTACATGGCAAAACTTGGTAGCTGTGAGCCAAATTTTCAGTTCAGATCATCAATTACAGATCAGCCACTGTCCTATAGAGAAGGGATGGAAGAGATATTGAGAATGAGTCCTTTGACACAGTTCCAGTTTGTCTTCCCCATTTCCCCTCACACTGTAGGAGAGGTTACAAACAAGAGTTGCATATAGTTCGATGCACTGAGATACAACTTCAGATCCTCTGAAGTAAAAACAAACAAATCTGAGGGCTGCAATAGCTTTGAGGAAATCTACATTCAGTCAGGCACACCTAAATGTAAAAAAATGAGGAGGCTGTGGCTTCCTCACTGTCTAGGTTTCCTAAGGAAGGGTGGAACCATTTCCAGATAGCATAGACTTGGGTGGAGGGAAGGGGGAAGACACTAGCAGCAACATCTGACCTGAATCTTTGCTGTCCTAATCTTAAAATACAACAATGTAAAACCAGAGCAAGTGTGAAAGCTGAAGACTCCAACAGGGTTTCACATCAATCAGGCTTTTCAGGCTACAGGGTATCAAAAAACAGGAGTGAGACAGCAAATGTTAGATGTCAGGATGATTTCTGAGCTCTTGCATAGTCAGAAGACAAAACAGGTTTAAATCCACAGCCCTTAGATTTACAGTCCACCTCAGAGGCTCACGCCACCCCTGCCCCGTTCCCAGTCCCCAGGTGGCAGAGGAGGTTACAATACAAACAATAGCTATGGTTGGGGCAAGGCCACTGAAATAAATGCATCGCGCCAGCTCTCCTCCACCGACAAGGGGCTCCAACAAGGCTGTACACCAGCTGCAGGGGTTCCCTCCTCAGCAGGGCCTCTTGGCATGCAGCAGTGACCGCAAGGGTTTGAGGAACGCACGCATCAAGAGGCAGCCGCTCTCGGTTGCCCAGAGGAGGGGGGTTAACTTGCAGAGTAGCACAATGACAACGAACAAAAGGCAAATTTCGACCTAATATCAGAAAGATAAATTGCTGAGAGTTCTTGTGACTGGAGACTAATCCTGAGGGATTGCACGGCCCAGTGCCCCCCTGCTGCCTAGGCCATCGCACCTGCTCTGCGCCTTGAGATCAATCACTCCCTCGTGGTCAGGGAACCCGGCGAGACATAATAGTGGGTCTTATTCAAACTCCATGACTGGGAACATGCACTTAAAAAGCAGGCACACAATGGCCTAATTGCAACCCCTCCGAGCTGGTTGGCCCCTTGCAGTATGATAACCAGCTCTCGTCCTTCAGGGTGTGTGTTCAGACACTGCAAGGAAACCAGAGCTGAGCTGCAAAGGAGAACGTGAAGACAGAACAAAGGTGGAGGCAGTCTTGAAAGGAGGGTTGTGAAAAAGGCAAGCTAAATGTGAGGCATGTGTAGACGGACTTGCTAGCAATGAAGTATATTGGGCTTCTGTTTTACTATTATAGGTCAAGTGTTTTGTCTTTTTTTCCCCCCCAGTTGTTTCAAGCAGTTTTAAAGCTAGCTGTAGGTATGTTGAATCATCTATGCATCTAGGCCTAGCGTTTTGAATTCATTATTTTAAAGGCATCATGAAATACAATCATGAAGTACTAAAAATGGCAAATGAAAAGAGAGTTTATATGTCCCTACTGTGCTGGACCATTTATAAAAATACCGAAGTAATGATAACATTAAATATCAGTTTATAATAATAGCAGTTTACGACGGGGGCACATTATTCTAGATTTTATACATTTAAAATAAATATGAATTTAAACATAAGAGCATAGGGTTCCTTTGAGAGCACCAAAACAGAAACAGATCAGGCCACTTTTTACACTTAACTAGGGCGAAGTAAAAAATTAAACAATCAGTTTGAATGTCAGCAACTTCTTAGCTACAAAAATCCAAGTATGTATTTGGAACACCAAAGAATCCAAGCACATACACAGAGTTTCAGCTACATGTACACAGCATCACAGGGACTTCATTCGCCTTTTGAATTTTGAAACATCTATGCTGGTCAAAGTTACCAGCTTCTGTATTCAGAGGACAAGCAGAAGTATAAATTTCAACCTCCCTCCTCCATTGCCCATAACAAACCAGTATCTGGCAAAAGGGCATACTCACATTCTGCTTTTACAGATGGTCTCAGTTTTGAGCTGCTCATTCAGGAGGCAGTTCAGTCTCCATCCAAAGTCCTGACTGGCGGCAGCCAAATTCACTGCACTGATGTACCTGTGAACCTGTATAACAGATGCCAAGTGGAGTATATCAGAGTTATAGACTAAAAACTATTTGGATGTGCTAAGTTACTGATCATCTTGAACAAGTACCAACATTTATTGGAAGTTCATGGAATGCACCCTTTTCAAATACCACTGATTTTAAATGCATAGAAGTTTACAATTCCCTAATTAAACATCATTCACCTTGTACATGCTATTGTTTGCAACTCTGTTTCATGCTTATTACTCCAAGATCATAAAAGTTATTGTAGTCTTAAATATTGTGTAAATATTTAATGTCTGTAAATATTACACATTTTCAAGACATTTACTCCCTCTGTATCTCATACAAGAGTATTTAAATGCAAACAAGGATTTGGGGTACATCTCTCTCTACCCCCCCCCCCACCCTAATTGAAGGTTACATATCTAAGTTATCCAGTGCACCTACTGAGCTGTCTCAAATTCTTGCATATGGGCTTGAGTATCTTGCAGTTAAAATATATTAGTTCAAGTCCCATATTGCTTCTCAGCTGCAAATGATGAAAATGCCAGATTGAGTAACCCTTGAACGACAGTCTTCATTATGACAACTTATTTTGGTAAGGTATCTTTCCCCAGTGCTGTTATTTCACATATCCAAACTTCTCTGGAAAGTGATACCATCTAGAGGTATCAGAGGACAGTTTCTTGAATTCTCATTCAACAATAGCATGCTGTTCACCTGGGACATATTAAGCTAGGCAGCTTAAAAAGTCCTTATAGAATTGAGAAAGTAGCAGAGGTTACCTCCTGGCAAGCCACTGCAATCCTAGCATTTTTCAATTTTATGTTGTTTTGCTTAATACTTCCTCAATTACTTTTTTCAAGTTTCTTTGTGTGAAGATAATGCTACACAAAAGAAGATGAGAGTAAGTCATTATCTGTCATTTATGTTACAAAACTGCCCATCTTTGTGAAGATTATACTCTTTCAGTGCTATGCCAAATAAAACACCTTCAAATCATGTAACTACTTACCGCTGGAAGTATTCAAACTAGTGTCAGTGTAATGCAGTACTCTCTCTTTCTGCTCTATTTAGTAGCATTAACACTGCTGGGAAGTGTTAAAAAGCTGACATATTATAGTCCCCAAATGTAAATAAAGCTTCTCTAATAAGACAGGATCAAAGAGATTATGCTACACAACTATACAAGCTGTATTTCAAAACCTCAAGAAAAATGAGAATCGAGAAAAGGCGAGGAGGGCCTGCTACATGCGGTTTTATGAATACATGAAATACAGGGAAAATTGGTTGCCTTCAGTGTATACTGATGTCAAAATGAGCGACATTTGGCACTTAACAGATTCCGTACTATGTCAGGAAAGAAATCAAGCTGTTAGGGCATCTAAGAAAAGCCCCAAATTTCAGGGTCAGATGAGAAAGAGCCCTAACTAAGAACACAGAATAGAAGAAAGAGTGAATAAGGGTCATGAACAGCTTTGCTGCTATGACAGCCACGAGCTCAAGTTCTGTCAGATTGAAAAGGGCATAATGTTAGGAAAAAGGTTTGATGTCAGCCATGCCGTATCAGATCACTTGGAAAATATTTGCGACAATACTATCATATATTATAGAACAGATATTTAAAACATAATTTTTAAAAACAGATTAAAAAATATATATTGAAACAGACTATTTTTGTAAGAAAAAGTGAAGGAGAGTATCTAACCTTGTACTGCAGGATGGCACCAACAGAACTCTCCACTCAAAGCATTCGTAACCCATCTTTCTGTGCTGTCACTCCTTTCAGTACTGAGTTCACGTGCCTTCAGTTGTCTGTTTCTGTTCATTTTTACCTGGACTGTAAGGACATCCGTGAGTTCTGCTTTTGTGCATAAAGATCTCTCTTCAAAAATGGCTTTAGGATCAAACACTGAAGCGTATTAGGAATTTTTACGAGCCAAGAACTCAGCAGTTGTGATACCTCTCTTTCTTATTCCAACACAGCTCCATTAACTCCAATTAACTTACTTTTGATTTATACTATTAAAACGAGTGTTGAATTATTGTCCCAGCACACAACACACAGAAGGGGTTTTTTATTACAAAATGAAGAACTCCACCAGTGAGGGAAGGGGAGAAGAGGCAGCTGATGCAGTTATTGCCCTTCTGCTCCCCCCATGCTGCAGGTACCTGGCTGCTCCTCTGCCAGCTCCTGAACGCTGCCGTTACAGCAAGGTGATTTCAGGTGACCTGCTGCTAGGGTTGGGTGAGGGCAGACAACCAGAGGTGCGACCTCGTCAGTCACCCCAGGCCAAGCTGTCCTCGCGTGTCTTTCATTTGTCCTGAAAATGACTTCAAATATATATAAACTCAGTAATCTCAGTCCATCATCCATCTTAAAATTTCAACTATGACATTTCCTATTATTGAATAATATTTTTTAAATATTATTGTATGCAGAAGACATGGCTTAGGTCAAATTTTTAAAGGTCCAACATTACTCAGTTTATATATTAGTCATACTGTTTTCCGAGGATCAGGGCACTGTAATATAGCCAGCATTACTAAAGACTCAGTTATGAATAAGCTGCTCCTTTCCTAAGCCACGGAGAAATGTGCTAGAATTGCTATTAAGATAAATCTACAGACAATTTTGGTTAAGGCTTTACAAGGGTTTAAGAAAGTTTGTTTAGGCCTCAAAGCAAAGCCATCCATCTGCTCTAAAGACTCACTGCTGGAAGAGTTCAACTTCTAACACTACTATCATTGTGGCCAGCCTGCAGCAGGAGAGCAAGTGTTATCCCTGCTGCTTTTAAGGCGGCAAATCAGCACCAGTTTTAATTAATGGTTTGGAAACTAGACTCAACATACATGTTTTAACTAACTGAATTTAAATAAAAGCAACAACCAGCTGCTCCTCTGGAATATGTCTATCCATTTGCAGGTAAATGACATTTATCAAAACCTAAAAAATGGAATCCAAACCCAAGTTGGACATATTACCTTTAATACATTTCAGGAATCAACAGAAAATTACATGTCTCCAGGAACCACCTGAGTCTATGCAACTTTCTGAAGTGGAGACCTTAGGAAAAACACTCAGAATACACGCTGCCAAGTAAAGGGAAACAGCAGTCAAGAGTCCTTGGTGTGTAAGACTACTTAGTACTCAGAAGTTATAGCATGGTAGTACCTAAAAACTGCAGCATCTTTAAGCTGCGCACGATTTATTTTACAGGCTCCCCAGACCTCAGAGTCAAAGGATACGAACGTTAAGGTGAGAGTAGTTCTGTGATGGTGACAATCGATCTACATTCATGAGTCTGCGGAGACCCGTTACAAACTCAGAAAAGCTACTGCCTTTCTTCCAGCCTCTCTTCTTTATGCAGACTGAGCTTTTTTTGCAAAGGCAAGTGTTGTTTCACACTATGGGAATACGCAATACTTAGTAGGATGCTGTCCCAACTCACCATCATAAATCAAACACTAGATGTATAGGCACTTCAGATATTATTGGCAGATATAAAATTTAATATAGCTTGCCAGCATGTGGAAAAAATTTAACGTCTGATTCAATGAAGTCAGTGTGATTCTGGCCTGAATCACCCATCTGCTACCTATATTAAGTACTATAACATTCTCTATATAAATAAAATATATTCAATTTTGATCACGTTTGACGTTTCTTACAGTGCTAAAATTTTTGTAATTTGTCAACTTGTATTTTTAGAGCTCTCTTGGACTGACTGCCAGGGCTCCATCTGGCAAAATTAGAGATGTTCCTAATCCAAAGCATTTCAAAACAATTCTCCCACATTCGTTAAAAAAGATCAAATTAAAGTGATTGCAGGTGATTGTAAAAAGATAGATTTTAGTTTTCTTAAAAAAGACAAACAATTGAATAGTAACTTAAAAAAACCCTTTATGTTGCTATACCAGCTACCTACCCATCTACCAATACTTTGTATGAGGTAGCTGCATTCAGACTGATTGTATATTGAGCCTGGTGTAATATTTTAAAGGACTTATTGTAAATTATTGTATCATTTTTCATTAAACTAATCACTGTATTACCCACACTATAAATGTAGTTGTAATCTGAAAAACATAGACCCTAAGGACAATACAGACAACTAAGGTATCTAATACAGAATTTTTTTTTCCCTGGGTGAGGTGAATTTGAGAGAGTTGGTCTCAGATGCAAGTCCCACTCTCAGGAAGATTCTGGTTTGTATTTTTTATTCCTGAAGAAAGTGTACTAGCAACTTCAGAGCCACAAACAGATCACTGTCTTTCCACATAACATCTCTCTTTCCTCCCTCGGATAATCAAAGAGATGTCACTTTAAAGACTCGCTGCACGTACAAGTTACAGTGAAGTCTTTCCCAGACTTTGAAAAGGCAGAAAGCTCATCTGTCATGTCCCAAGCTACACGTGTCATCACTGCCAGAGAAATTACCAAATAACCTGCCCAGTTTGGTAAATATCCATAGATATTTACCATATCTATGGTTAATATCCATAGAAATAAAGCTCTGCATCTTCTAAAGTCAGGACCACGTCACTTCCCAGAGGAAGCGCTGGCCAGTGCCAGTGGCAGGGCCCTTACCCCAAGCACACAGCCTACAAGAGGAGCACCACACTTAGGCGGTGTGGCACGCACACATCCAGATTCACTATGTGATCTCAACGCAAGGGAGGACCTCAGTGACTGCAAATCAGTCAATGGAAATTAGAGTATTCTAGGCTCATCAGCTTCCCTTGGGACTTAGCAATCACTGGCAAGTCTTAGAGAGATGTCTCAGTAGGATGCAATGGTCCTTGTTAAGATTTCCTGGAGCAGAACAGGATCCCACCTCTCCTCGCTTGCTCCTAGTAGCCTGTAAAATCTTAATTATTAATTATTTTTTTTTCTCTCATGAGTTTTCTGGGGATAGACTAATACATAGCCTCATCAGCCTTCAACTGTCTGTCACTGGAACCGACTCCTATTCTCTTCTACTCTCCAGGAGTTGTAGTGGCTCAGATTTGAACTGACATAGATGCAGCACACACACACGGTGCTACATATGTAAGTACTGAACTTATCTATTTCAATGATTGCTCCTTGTTCAGCTAAGTGATTTGGAAAGAATAAAGCAGTTAGCAGGGAGGCAACGGCAAAGTCACAAAAGGCAAATACAACAGCGATACTGTTCGCTAGCCAAGTACATTAGCTCATTTTAATCTTTTCTAAGAGTACATTACATCACAACTCCTTATCTGCCCCATTTTTTTCACTGTATCAGCCTTTAAGAACATAAATCATAATGAAAATGCAACATTAATCTCTATTGCTTACCTCATCATTATAAAAGCAGCTATTAATATAAGCAGTTGAAAGGGGTTTCCTTATACAGAATATAGTTGTGGAAAACTGGCTTAGAAAAAAAACATACTTTTGAGCTCATGGGCTCAAAATGTCCTATGTTCTGTAGATCCAATAGCTGGGGACAACCCCTAAGGCCCATGTCTCAAAGGCACAGCTGTGAATGACAGCTGATACGACAGGCACTACATAACCATTATGCACTGCTTTGGCAAGGTCTGACTGCACATCATTTACAATTATCATAACATTGTTTTTATTTCAGGACAGTTTATTGCTTAGCATGTTACATTAACCCCTCACAGAAACTGCACTCAAGCAGGTGCAGTGCTCAGGAAGAAAGCTGGACAATAGCAACAGCCCAGTTTATTTCTTATCCCTTTTAATTTCCTTAGATTGCTGGCATGGCAAGTCTTTGCTCTTTATAATCAATGGCTTCTACGGTGCACAGAAAATCCTTGAATTGCTCTCATTACAAACATTTAGAAAGAATCTGGCTCTAAATTGAGTTATGAGTTTTAAAAGAACTAAAAGTGAGTTTTATTTTATATCTAAGAAAGAATGCTGCTACTCTTAAATAATGTAAAACTATTTTAGCTTTCTCTGTAGATTTCAACCTCTTATTCTGTTCCAGTCACTGGCATATATAAGCACTACCATAACTACTCCCAAAGAAACCAAAGTGGATTGTTGTATGATACTAATCTTCTATGTCCCTTCAAGATGACCATCATTCAGAACAGAAAAAGCAAGGATTTTCCTCCCGTGATGCACAACACTAAGTTGATGATATCACATCAGTCCATAAAATCAATCTTCTGTTATCTGTGTGCAGTAAATCAACATAATCAGCATAACCAAACGATTATATGAAGACAGATTTGTCATTAGGTGCATAGCAATTATGACATACTACACAGTTCCAGCTCTCAAATCCACTCTCCCTGAATGAAACCAACAACTATTCCCATGACCAAACCATAGCTGTCATTTGACTCAACCCTGTAGCTACACAAACGCAGTATCTGAAATCCAGTGTCTTGGTTACATGGTTTAATTCAGTATTTCTAACTACATCTTGGAACTTCTCTGGGTAAGAAAACTCAGAGCACTGTATTTTAATGTACGTATTTGAGCCTTTTGAACTGAATTAACCTGATACTATTGACAATAAGGCTAGAACACATGCATTAACTATACCTTCCTCCACAGTAGATATACTTCTAATTTCCTTATTTTGTGGGAAAAAGTTCAGTATTGCAATGCACTTCACACCAAATTTTATAACTCCTTATATATATACATATGTCATATAAATGAATGATACTTTCCTTGCAATCACTGAGAAGTAAAAAATGTTCACTTACTATTGTTTCCACTTGCATTCTCTGGCATTTAATGGTAAAGTCTATACAGTAACCGCCAAAAAGGGCAGATTAAAATGTTTTACTGCGCTATATGCACAGATAAGCAACAACTGCAGTGCAAGCGCTTTTCTTTAGGTTTTGTTAGGATAGTTAAAAATATTCCCAAAACAGGCTACCCTGCAGAGCTGGTCTTTCAGACAATCCTAAATGAACACAGTTATAGTCCTGCTGCTGTTTCAAGGTGGGCACAAGCTTGCGCAGAACAAGGCAGCAGCAGAATAAAGGTAAATGATGTACTCTGAAAACATGGCAATGTCAGTCCACCCCAAAAGTTATCAATCTCACAAGCCCTGGCTTCAGAAAAGGAAGAGTTTCTTTGTAACGCTTTATTTCTTGAGATGGTTTATAAGGAGAATTCAAATTCTAATGCCCTGGGACAAAAACTAAATTAAACATAATCCAGTTTATGACTTACAGCAAAGAAACATTCTGGACAACGTCAGGTTTTACTACATGTAATGGTTTTATGAAACGTGTAAATGTTACTATTCTATAAAATACATTTTTCATTCCAAAATGCAAATTATAATTCATATTTACTCAGGACTTTCCGTTCTAGTGTTTTAAACTTACTTTTAGAAGAAAGACACAGGATTGCCAAATTAAAGATTTATTATAGTGTTTTTATTAACAAACTTTCATTGGAAAGTTCTGGGTGCATTAACATAGGAGGCACATTGGCTTCGATGTTTGGCATTTGACAGTCAACAGAATTGCACTTCACTGTGATAGCCTTGCTACAACAGCGTGAGTTTTCACAGCAACCCTCGTAGCGAGCCTCTCTCACCGACCTCTTCAGCAGATGTTTTTTATCATTTTGGTCAGCCTGGTCATTCTGCAAAGAACGCTGATCTATCTTGCCCTCAGCTTTCTTTTTCTGCTTTGACAGAGAGGCTTTCTTACTTTCAACCGTGTTTGCTTCTGTACTACCCTTTTCATCGCACTTGTCTGTCTGCTGACAGAATCCCTTTTGGTTATTTGATACACCGTTCTCACATTCAGAGCAACGCACTATTAGAGGTCCTGCGTTTCGGCAGAGAAACTGTGAGGAGCTCATCACCTTTGGAACAGTTCTTAAGTTTTCCTCTGGATTTTGATGAGCATGTGAATCTGTCCTATTTATTCTTTGATGTGCCTGAAACTGTTGCATGGACTGGAGGAAAAAATTTTTAGGCAGAGAGTTCTGCGTCATTGTTCTTTTGAGCCTTCCTTGAAGGCAACTGCAGTGGAGGACATGCTGGACTGGATGCACGTAACCTTCAGCAGCTTGCTGCAAAGCATTTATAGGAGCTACAGAGCTTTGGAGCTGTACGGTTCCTGGTGAAGGAGAACACTGGTAACAGAAGGTGTCACTTAACTGTTGACATGAGTGTGGACTCCACGTCACTGCCACTTGCTTATATGCATCAGGACAGCTACACTGCCTGTTTTGAGAGAAAATTGGGCATATAGTGTGTTGGTCGATAGATGTCTGTAGCATAGCTGAACTAGCAACATTTTTTATGCTTTTACTCACTTCACTATTATAGGCTGAATGCATAGGCATACATGTGCTTTGAGGGGGTCTGCTGCTGAAAAGCTCTGAGCAGATACGAGTTTCTTCATAGGTCACTTTCTCTACAGGGCTACAGATCCTAGTTTGTGATGCCAGAGGCTCAAGCTCATAATGCTCATGCTCCATTTCTGGTTTTTGACTTCTGGAGTCCAGCTGATATTTGCTAACAGGATGTGATTTATTCTGACCTCTGCCTCCTTGGGCTCCTGAAAAGGTCTGAGAGAAGGCATTACACCGCAGTTTTTTTGGTAGCGGGATCTGGCCACAAGTGCCCTGGGGTCCAAGGCATCGGCACATGCACTGGAAGAAAAACGTTGCAAAAGCCCAACTAATGCACATTATAAGCATCATAAAAGTGCCAAGCTGCGTGTATGCCAACACTGTTGAGGGCATCATCATTGCTCCAGCTACAAATGTAGTCAATGCAGCCATTGCAATAGCAGAACCCATACGGCTTAAAGAAAAAATGACTTTTCCCTCTCGGTCAGGGTCAGGGGCTAAGCGATAAGCCACTCCATAATGAACAGCAAAGTCTACAGATAAGCCAACAGCGACTGAAATAGTGACAGATTCTAACACATTTAGCTCCCATCCAAGAAGAACCAGAGAACCTACAGTGACGAAAATAGTTCCAGCTATTGAAACTATTGCATAAAGGCTTATAATTATATTCCAAGTTGTAAGAAGCATTACACTAAATGCAACAGCAACTGAAAGACCCATAGCAATCAGAGTACCATCAGAAAGACTGTCCTGAAGATCGTAAAATTCGAGGTTACTCACAAACCAACCATTGCTAAGACCTTCAGGAGCAGAACTAAGCTCACTTGAAATCCATGAGTCCACCTCTTTGTAGAACTGATGCATTTTCTCATAAGCCAGCGTGAAGAGGTAGGTGCTCTGGAACTCCAACACCACTGCCCTGATGGTGTCGTTTAGGTCAAAGCGAGGCCCTGGGGTTTTACTATCTAAATGGTACCCTGTGCTTCTTTCTAGCTCCATTATAGCTCTCTTGATACATAATTCAAAGACTTCTTGTTTGTATGGAAAGCTCCAGTGGCTGCAGCAGGGGTAAAGAGATGGCTCATCACAGTCTTGATTTTCCATCCACTGCTTAAATGTTTCAATGAAGCAGCTTGTGAAGTCTTGTTCTTCAGTCTGATAATAAAATGTTTGATTTCTTAACTTCTGACAGAAACGCAAAATCCAAACCTGTGAAGCTGGGCTAGCGATATTAAAACTGCTATCTAGCTGCAGCTTTCCTTTACTTTTAGGGTTTAAAGGGTCACCATTATCCTCAGGTATGACACCCCAGATTACCGTAATTGGCATGTGGAGTTCTTCTCCATGGTGGACACGTTCAAACATGAAAAGCTTTTTGTATTCTGCATCATATCGTTCAAATGGGTGAGAAGACCTAAACACTTGAAACTCAGAGAGTTCCAATGATGGCAATTTCATCTTTGGATTTACACACACGATATATGCTCCACCAATTGTTAAGGCAAGGAACCAGAAAAGCCAAATATATCGAAATTTGATAACAATGCACGGCAAAACTTTTTCAAAAAATATCCTGGATGCTTCTGAGACTGCAAAAATAATCTTGTGGAACATTTGGCACAACACTGTCCAGCAGTTTTTGTTGTTGTATACCCTCTGCTGAGGTTTCTTAAAGCAACTGAAAATATTGAGAAGATATCGTTCATGTAATACAACTACAGCAGGTAGCCATGTAACCATCAAAACGTAATTCACCAAAATGGCAGTGCCAGCATAAACACCGAAACACCTGATTGCTGTGATATTGCTGACATAATTAGCATAGAAGGCAGCAGCGGTAGTAAAACTCGTGACAAACATGGAAAGAGCAGCGTGCTGCAACGTGATGCTCACTGTCTCAGAGGTTCCAGCATGAGGTTTATCAAATTTTGTGTAGTTCCAAACGTCACATAAGACAAAAGCATCATCTGCTCCAATCCCAACAAGAATAATCAATGCCGTAAGATTCATGAATGGAAAGAACTCAAAATCAAATACTACCCGATAAAGAAAATAAGAAATAATTAAGGAACTAATTATTGCAAACATAGTCATCAGCGTGATAAACATGGACTTCGTGTACACACACATAACTAATAAAACAATTACAATGGCTATGGCAGGATACACAGTATCCATCAACAGGTAATCTTGAAACAATCTATGTTTTATTCCAAACTCAATCCCTGTGACGGTTGTTACACCATCAGAAGCGTTCCAGTTCTCAAAGTTATCTAGGTAAATACTCATCATGCTCTCTCCTTTCTCAGTCGGAGAGAAGAGCATGCTGTATTTTAAAGCTGGTAAGACATAGTCAGCTGTCTTTGGGCTTAGAAAATCCTTGTCCACTAGATAGTGGAGGATCTGGTAAACAGCATTGTACTTGGTACATTTGCGAGGCACATTTGTACACTTGAGTTGGTCCTTCCTTTTGGCATTCATATCCCAGCAGTCCGGCCCCAGGGTTCCGTTGTAGTAGTATTTGGCACATGTGCGAAGCAGCTTTAGGGTGTGAGAGACATCTCGTTCCACAATTTTTTGACACGATGACCTGTTGTTTAGAATAGCAATATAGTTGCCCAGTGTCCAGCTGGGACAGCATGAAGCAGCAGTGGCTCTCTGGCAGAGATCGCCAAACTGGGAATGGGATCTGATCTGTAAAAAGACAGGTAGGGCAAAAAATCCCATTTAAAGTAATAGTCTGAATTATTAGAAACATCCACCCACCAAAAAAAAAATCCCCAAGTGATGAAAATTCAGCTTATGGTCCTTTTCTGTTAACATTTTAAATTCTTATTTCCACGCACATTATTTTTGATCAGTATCCTCTTACATGCAGCAGACTAAACCAGCAGTAACTCAGTATACCGACTTGTCACAGAGGTATAAAATTGGCAGAAGCGTTAAGAATATTTATTGTTTGAAGATGCACTGAGGTGGTTTTTTTTCCAGACTGAGGACTGTTAACTGTCTTCTATTACCTCATGCTATACTCCTGAAAATAAAAAAATCAGCCATACATCAATGAAGTTTCATTCTGCTTGGAATCATATACTGAAGTTCCTAAGAGAGGCAGAGACTTACCATCCAGAAAGAAAGGATGTGATAGCTTTACGACGACTTCCATCGTCTGACCTCTCTTCTACATCCCTCACTTTATGAGTCTTTTTTAGCTCTTCTAACAGCTGACAGACATTTCACCCCACCAGGTCAGCTTGCCACCCAGGCACTGTGTGTCCCTGTGTCGTGCAGGATTTCCAAGGCCCAAGCACAAGATAATTCTGCTGTGGCACAAAGCACCCCAAAATAAGCCATGTTGCACAGAGACAATGGTCATGCCTCTGAATGCTGCACCCACTGTGGGACGGTGTCCCAAGAGGTGACTCAGGAGTGGAGAAGATGCAGCAGCAGCAAGGCCAGAGAAGTCAGAGGGACAAACGCAGACAGGGCACAGAGCTGGGTCACGGGGCAGGACTGCGGTTGTCAGCTCCAGTGGTTGCCCAAAGCCTAGGGACTCCTGCCAGAGCTTTACAAAAACGATAGCAATTTGAACATTTCGGTTCAAGACTCTCCTTAGCTAAATGGGTGTTAATCCCTTATGTGGATACTCTTCTTTCACTTCAAGAACATTCCAGATTTAGTTGAAGCCAGTAAGAGCACAACTTAGCTAAATCACCATAAGGCACTTTTAGGCAAAACTGAAAGTATCTACAAAATAGAACCAAAACTGTTAAGTAACAAGGTTAGATTAGGGAAATTTTCTCAAGTTAGGAAAACTCAATCTTGATAGGGCACAGTGAATATAAGTCTTAAAAGCCAGAACTTCTGGTTTGTTATACACGACAAATTAGAATTAATCCTTCAAATATGTAAAATTTCAGTCTCAATCAAGTTACATAGAATAAACACATATTAATACAGTCACATTAATAAAGCCATGTGCTTAAGAGTTTACAGGATCAGGCCCTGAAACCATTATCCATGTATGTTTTAAATTTAAGTGATCTGAAATATACCACTTTGGGGTTGGTTGGTTATGTTTTTGTTTGTTTATTTTAGCAAAACTGCACAGGTTTATTATTAGCAATCCTTTATAATGCAGACAAAATACTGCACTTGGGGATTCTCATGGCAGTTATAAAAGCTTTAATACGGACTTAATTTTGTCAACCAATTTCTGAACAATAACAAACTGTCATTCGAAAAAAACAGGATAATTCACATTTGATTGTTTCCAGATAAAAACACTCACACAAGCAAACTCAGGAAAAACTGAAGAACCTACTAAATAAAAGGAAGCACTGGAATAGCATATCTGTGTTTTTCATGGCACATCTCCAGGTTAATCCTATGATATAATAGGGAAACTGGGAGGAAAGGATTGTATTGTCTCCTCTACGGATTCAAGTTTAAGATGGGACAATGAGGTTTATATGCTGTTCTTCAACACTTGCTGCAGGCCATAAACATTCACTGGTAAAGTAACTGTTGCCAAAGATAAAGTAACATGAGTCGGCAGCTGGAAATTAGAAATTAAAATACAAAATTTAGCTCCAGATAGCTCATTAAAATACTACATAAAATGCATGTATATTGTAGCATTGGGCTTTGTTGGTGATCCAAAGGAACTGAAAAGGCCATTTTGCTGTTGCCAGACTTGGTCTGCCACTGGCAACATTCTCATTTATTTTGGAACAAGTAAGGAAACTAAGTTGTGGAACCTGCGCACATGTTGTATCTGTGGGCAGATCTGCCCAAATGGATCTACAGAGTGACAATCACAAATACACGGTTTTGTGGAAGCAGTCTGAGGAGGTCATTTACAGTCTTTGAAGTTTATAAATAGCTGTTTACAGTTTATAGGGAAAAGGTTCTGCAATTAACAGGCAAGAAAATGGGCTCTTCTTATCCAAGTAGTAAAAAATTAGAACACCTCCCATAGCTGTTTTGTATATAAAGTTTCCATAAAGATTACAGGACTACCATATGCTGAGCAGCTGCAGGATGGAGCCCCTAAGTGTCAGTAAAACATACAGTTAAAGTAGTTACACGCAGATGGGAATACAATTAACACATAGGGGATATACTGTTAGTTCATACTAAAGCAAATACTAGTTGGTGCTGAAATCCTGCTTATCATCCGAAAAATACATAAATTCTAAGGTTTGCATTTCCAGAAAATAGCTTCTGATTTTCCTGTCTTTGAATATGGAAAGCTTTGCCACTTACTTCAACAGAATTGTGGCCCTAAACAAGCAAGAATTCAACAAAAATAAGTACAGCCAGAAAAGAGCCTGTAAGACCAGAAGGTCACTGAAGTCATCAATTTCTTCCGATAGCTGCAGTGCAAGTAAGCATCCTCTCTACGGACTGGTTGCTAGCAGAACTTAGCATTCACAAGTGGGGCATATTGCAGCACTTCAGGAGTTCTAAAAAGTGTTAGAAGTGCCTAGAAATTGTCAGAAAGTGTTAAAATCATTTAAACATCTTATTTATAAGTAACATGCTTTTTAAAAAAAAATTAATGAAAAAGCTTCAGCCCCTTCAGAGCCCTGAATATCTACTTTTTATTATGAATTTACATATATAGACCAGCAATAATTGCAAAATCTAACCATATCAATTAGTTTTGTCTACTAACTAGCTAAAAATCAATGCTATCATGATGCACTGTCATTCTGACAGCTGAGATGTTAGATTATTATATTTTAAAGTAAATATCTAAATTACAAAAAGGATCCATAGAAACATTATCTGCAACAATATTCTCTATAAATATCTACACAACTGTGGGAGTAGCTGAAGTATCTGGCATTTAATTTTCTGAAGTGTTCTTATTTCAAAGGAAGAGCTATTTTCATGAATACAAGATGCATGGTACTCATTTTTTGAAGTAAAGTAGTTTCATCCTTCCCTCAGAAAGTAAAGCAGTATTTGAAATAATACATTATTACCAAAGTGTACATACAGGGACCCAAAAAAAAAAAAAAAGAAAAATTCCTTAGGAATAATACAATCATTATAAAGATTATTCTTCAGAGGTAATTAACTGTCTTTATTCTGTTACCCAGAGATTTTTTTTTTTTTAAATTCAGACTGCATTGCTTTGCAATGGTCTATACTACCTAGGATTTACCTGCATCAGCTGTCTATGTGATTAAACTCCTACAGTTAAACGCACAGATTAGTATCTCCTCCCTAACTCTCAATTTTTGCCCTTGTAAAAGATTATTCTCCATTGTATCTCCTGATTGAACTGGAGATATGATTACTCCCTAGCTCAGTTCATTCAAAACCCAGTTGGGTTAGTTTAAATACTGTACTTTGCTCACCTGGCTCATTCTGATTGAAAGAGATATTATTCTGCAAGTATCACTATCCACATCTAATTAATTGGGCTATGTTTCTAGCTAGTGTATGTATGTTCCTTTGATCCATCTGTCCATCTGCCAACTATTCTCTTGATCTAAAAAAAAAAAAGTCTGAGGGACCCACTGGGTGTCAGAGAAAACTGGAAAACTGCATATGCTATGACGATGCAGGTAGTTTCAGTCACCTGAAGGTGAAAAAGCAAAAAAAAATGAATTATTTGCTGGGAAACAAGAACAAAAATCTATTGAATAATATTCTAAGAGGAAACACATAGTAAAAGTTAAGATAGTCCCTTCTACAAAGAAATTTCTGAAGCAACCCTCCTCCACCCCATTCTGGATGGTATTAGTAGCAAAACTGAATAAATTCCTCTATATAATCTGATTTACAAATTGAAAGTTGTTTTTTAACTTCATCTGCATGCTGACTGACCATTCGAAAAGGATGAGAACAATATGAAGTCCTCTCATATGCTACTGGATGGCAATAGGCAGCAAAACAAAGTTTCAAGTATGTGCTTCAAATCTGCAAGTTGAAACAAATTAAATGCCATCTTTACTTACCCTCAAGTTATCTACATTGCACATTGACTTAATTGCATTCAGATTCCATAAATTCTCTCCTTCTGTTGATGTAAACACCACTCGTGAATAGCGATCACCTGAAATGACAGGAGGAGGGCTTTTATAGATTGTTTGGGTGAGTCTGGTATCAAAGACTGAGGCAAAATCCCACCATTCAAAGGACAGAGATGAAATCTGTCAGGTCACGGGAATCCACCTCCTTTTCAAGACGAGCTATTTATCTGTAAGACTCAGTCCACATGAAAGTTTCAGTTTCCTTCAAGTGCTTATAGTAAATATGGCATCTTCAATACTATACACCACTTACAAGCTCTACAGACTTCTATTCAAGCAAACTATCTTCTGAAATATGACAAACAAAAATCAAAAGATCTAATCAGCAAACTATGAAATTCTTGGCACAGCATAATGGCAGTACACAGATAATAGTAATCAAAGGCTGATTTAGTGAGTCATTTTGGAATATAAATAATAATTATAAAGTTGTTTCTACAAGAATGTTTTTGCTTTAGAAGCAAATAACTGCAGTGGAAATTGTTGTAATATCCTTGAGGCCATTTTCAAGAATTCTACAGTTTAGACACATACAGCTTAAATTACAAATTAAATCACATTTATTAGAAGACAGCTTTTAGGAAAGGCAATAATTACTTAGTGGTAGTGAGATTTTTACGCATAACTAACAAGGGAAGCATATATACAAACACAAATGCACGGTACTCCATAACACAATATGGTACTTCGGGTTAAGAAACATCACGTTAATTACAATCTTCCAAAAACCAAAATGCTGAATTTTTCCCACTGCTGTGAACGTGCAGAATTTTTGCCTTTCACAAGATGGTAATGAAAAGACTCAGGGGTAGTGCTTTATGATCGCTGACTGTGCTTCAGGATCAAGGAAACTGAAATCTGCAGATCCTGGAGCAGACAAAAGATAGATACCAGGAATGACAAAAACGGGTCAAGAGGAAATCAACTGTTTTGTTTACATAATGGATGGCAAACTTTCCCATAGAAGCGCAATTCCTTATGACTGCCACAACTGAGACTATGCAGAAACAGTACTGGAAAGAAGAAGAGTGAGACTATGCAGAAACAGTGAAAGGGATAAGAGGAGTTAATTCTGCTTCATGTTGCAGTTAATGCTCAGTAGAGTTCTGAGTACACTTCTTCTTTACACAAGATATGTTCAGTCTAATTTGGTTCTGCTTACAGGAGCAGAAATTATGACCTTGCTCACATCCTCTCAATTAGATATAAGACCATATCATAATTGGGGGGAAAAAAATCATAAATCTGTTTTTCACCCTGTTTTTACTGGTCATTGGTCTCTCAGATCAAGCAATATAAACAAATAATTTCACAATTATGCTTTTGTGCTCTGTTATCAGGCCTCGCATATTGAAGTAGCTGCCAAAGAGCTCAGGTCATTATATGAATAAAGGCAAGATCTAAATCTGCTAATGCATGCTCCCTGCCAGAACAGGACTTATCAAAGTTTTGCAGTATGTCTTGTAAAAAGTCAATAAAGACTTCTTTGTCTTTTTGGTCCTTTAGTTTAACTTAGACAATTTTGTAAGCCCTCGGTACTTTAAGGTGGATTTTTTTTCTTATTATTTTTGTCTCTTTGAGGAGGGTGTTTTGTTTGGTGTTTTTTTTGTGTTTTTGTTTTTGTTTTGTTTTTTTTTTTCCTAAAGAACCCCCTGAATTCTGTGCAAGATATGACCTGTGAATGTCTTTTAGGACACATACAGGAAAAGTATTTTGATTTAGGTTTTTCAGAGTTAAGTTAATGGCACAGATAAAAAACATGACTATGCAGTGTGAATTAAGTGCTACCTCTATAGTCATACACAAAACACTGCTTTTACAATGATCAGCATTTCCAATAACTAATATAAGCCTTTACAGGAGACTGAACCCATTTAAAGGAAGTACTTTAGGTAAGCACAGTTGCTTCCTAGGAAGAACCAATAGAGCACATTTCAGCCCAATTTCTTCAAAGACTTCTGCATGCAAAAGAAGGTGTTTATCATGAATATACAAAGCAAAAAATATTTTCCTAATATGGCATACAATATACAGAAGAGCTCAGAAATCATTCAACTAGCAGAAGTTTTTTAGCCTTCCTTACATCACTTCTCCACTTACTTGGAATATCGCAGAAAAAGGTATCCTTGTGGAAGTTCCAGTCTGCTTGCCTCTTCTCTCTTTCATAGTGATCATCTGACCACCTGTCACCTTGATGACTAGAACAGAATAAATAGTTTTACCTTACCTTAGCAAAGAGACTATTAATAGAAAGAGTATCCAAACAAGTCACATATCTTAATAGCTCTCACATATGAGAAAAAATATTTTTACTAATGTGACTTTGGTATACAAAAGCTGAAACATTAATTGAATTTTTTGTTTAAATTAGAGACTTCAAAGGGAATGACATTGAGCCCAGTACTGAAAATACCCATAATTCAAAGAGGAAACTAAAATTATAAACTCTTTAAAAGAGCTTGCAATGGGAAATATCTACTTCTATGTGAAAGGCCTTAGGAATTGTAGATCATCAGATGCAATATTTATTGAAATCAGTGGCAGTATATATATTAACTTCAGAGTGTACGGCAGCAAGCTCTATGTACATACAAAAAACCCGCAATAAAGTAAAATGCATTTTTAATACAAATTCTTACCTTTTAGCTTGCTCATCTGCATATTTGAAAGGATAGTTTGCAAGTGTTGCTTTGTACCCTGTGTTTTTCACCATATTGTTCCACGTGACCAATCTCTGTCCTATGGCCGTCCCTCTTGGTTCAAAACCCTAAGAGAAGAGCATCACAAAATTCCATTAATACATTTCATTCTTTAGCTCAAACAGGAAAGTGGAAACATGATCAAAGTGATGGATAGTTTTCATTATGAAGCATAGTTACTCCAGGCATCTACTTTTAAAGGTAAAATGCTTTATGACAGGTTAGACAAAATAATGACCAACTGTGTAGAGGGACAAGGGATTAAGAATTCTTGCACGTACTTCTCTCCCTGAAAAGTGGTGATGATTTAGTCTACCAAACGTTCAACACTTAGTTTTCATAGCAAGGGCATTCTACAAAGTCCTCTTCTGTATCTCAATTATCACTCTTTACTGACTAAATATGATTAAAAACCACTCAAGTGTATCTTCTCTGTTTCTCAAAAAACACGGCAAATCTTCAAATAATTTTGAAAGTGACTTTGAAACAATTTTAATAACTTGGCTGTTTTCAAGAAATATCCATTACACATGGATATGTACATACATACACTACTATAATATAAATAACAATAACTTATAGGAACAGTATATTTTTATTTGAGGATAATAAGAAAATACAATATTTTCAATAAAAGTCCTGAAAGCTACTCACGGGTAAGACAGCTTATGAAAAGAAAGAAATGAGCACAGTATTTAATAGAATCTCATAAAAATTACTTTCTGTCTTTCAATATGGATATCATTTCATCCCCAGAAGGCATGTAGAATCCCCTTTCCTTTAACAGATCCTGGCCTTCACTCTTTGAAAGCTGATTTAGAACGTATGGTCTGTGCTGTACTGTTCTGCACACCTAAAACTGGGATGAATTTACATTATTCAATCTACAGCAGTTCTGTTGAAGGACATACGACCTTTCAATAGCAAAATGCAAAAGGGATTTAAACTAGTGGATAACACTCTCTGATGGCAACTCCATCTTTGTATCACCATTAGCTGCTCCAGGGTCAAGATTTCATACTTTTTTAATTAGAGGAATTACAAGGCTCTTTAACAACTCTTTTTTTGTGGATTCATTAGACAGAACTTGCTTCTGCAAGCTTACTACCAACCGAATTTCTCTGGAAATTGATTCCCAAACAGATTCATAGTACAAGGAATTTTGCAGGCACATTAAGAGTAAGTTTTTACCCCTGGGCAGATCTCAATTTAAGAGGAATGTACCAATTGCTGTACTTGCACCTGCTGTTTACTGGTATCACTGAAAAAACAGCAAACGGAAAAGACTTATTTGACAGTACAATTGATTAATATTTACCTACCAGCAATGGATCAGAGAAATCTGGAAGATCTGGAACTAATATTCCAACTAGTGCACACACCACTATTAACACAGTACACATGCCCAGGACCACCACGGGCCAGTCGGCTATCAGCGCAGCATAGCTACATTGAGAGAAGCAGTGAAAAAGATGTCACAGAAATCAAAGTCATATACAAAACTAATCTAAAATTCTCTAAAGAACCATGTTGAAATACATTGACCGGTTTTCTTTGTTACACTTACAGGAAATTAAGCTAGCTATCACAAATGGATGGAAATCATTTGGAAACAGTTTATTTCCATGTGCCTTTTTTTTTTTTAAAGTAAGAAAACAAACAAAAAAAATCCCAAACCACTTTCTAGCAAATCTCCCTACTGAAACTTTCTATTCTTATATAGAAAAGCTTTTCATATGAGACTATTATTTTTCCCCCTAGGATTCTGACAAAAATGGAGGCTTTATTTTAGATTTTCTTTGTGCTGCTACAGAGGTGATTAACTATGGGCTACTGAAATAGATATTTCTGTTGTTTAGTACATGTTCAGTATTTAAAACTGCCATAGTAATAATCTACATAAAATGCTTTTACATAAAAAATGCAAAAATAAGCGTATGTGAAGTTAAAACTGTTGTTTAAGACTAAACACAACTTTCTAATAGAAATATTTTTTTCTTAACTTTATACTTAATTTTTGGCATGGATATTATCCACAATTGGGCACCACTAGAAAACAGATGCTTTGTTAGAGATTTAATGACAGAAAACATCAGTTTCTTCTTTGAAAGCTTAAGCTTTTTTAAAAAAAGTATCAAAGAGAGGAAAAATCAATTTTAAAGTAGAACCCAAAAGAAAATATTTCCTTTATATTTAAAAGTCATATATATTTAAAATTACCCAAACCCTATATACTAATGATCCATAAAATCCATTGTAAATTCAAAGGTGCAAGAGAGTTGCAGCATGATACATAAACTAATCAGCATTAATTGTTTAGTCTTCTAGTATAACACATATTCTTGATTTTAACTCCTACTTCATTCTAAATTTTAAGAGTGCAAGGATTTTTATATGCAAATCTAATTTTCATCATTTTCATAATATATTTTTATTATTGTTAAATTGACAGAAAAGTATCAGAAAATAAAATGAAACCCAGAAATTTTACTTTCTTAATAATTTTTCTTAAAGACTTGAATTCATAGAGTTTATGTTTCAAGGGCAACATTGTCTAATCTTGGGAGCAAAGAGAGTACAGGAAGTCTCATAAAATTTAAGAGGCATTAGAAAAACAATTACAGGCTATGAATCATTCCATACCAGTAATCTCTGTACACACTAAATATTGATCAAGAAGATCTATACTCTTATTTCCTCCTCAACTTACATGCAATGTAACATGAAAGTTTATAGCAGAGCGCTCCTTTACTTATTTCCACTGTCTTAAAAAATTACAGTTCTTTTTCTGTTTCAGAGCAATTCATTATCTAATCACAGTTCAATTATTGGCTCTACAGAAATGTTCTGTCCCATTGCTAAGGAGGGAGGTAACGCCCAGCTCCTCACTCGAGCAACAGCTTCCCAGTCTTCTAACTGTAAAATCAACAGCAGTGAGCAAGCTTATTACTGACTTTCCATAGCATGTGGAAATAGGTATGTCTAGGGGTTTAAGTGCAGCTTTAAGGAGCAAGGAAGTCCAAAGCACTGGGTGTATCTCAATTTCCCATTAGGTAAATGTGGAATATTTCTTACTTTCTCACACAAGAGGTTAATTAGCAAAAGCTTGAAAAGCAATGTGAAGTCTAAGTTTTATTAAAGTGAATCACAAAGGGGCAGCTTGCCAAATGAGCGATTGTACAAAGCAGAAGTGAAGTAAATGACCTAACAGAATTTTCCTACTTATAGGACTAAATGTTTTCATAAACACCAAGCTAGATTGACTAGCAATTATAGACATTTGCTCTCAAGCCATAAAAGTTATACCCAAAAGATTTATTCTCCTATTCATAACTAGTGCCAGATTTACCACTTTGACATGTTGTCTCTACACTTCCATTCTCAGCTGAACAGCTTTTAAATTGGTTAAATTATTCACTCACTAGCTGTAAAAGAAACTATGTCCTAGGTGAAGTGTTTAACATGTTAATAAGCCACATACAGAGAACAGTAAGTGCTTGTTTACACCTGCAAATTTGTCCTGTTCTTGTATCACATACTGAAATTCAGAGAAGCAAAGCTGACCTAGGCTAGAACATCAAAAAGGACTAACTACGCTATATTTTAATTTTATTTGTCTGAGCATCATTTGGTGCTGCTGAGGGCTCTGGTTCCAACCAAGTTGCTTAGAGCCAGTCTCGATCCCAACCCACCATATGTGGCTAAACAGATGGCAGTTGTTTTATTTTTCACCTGTTAAAAAGCCACAAAACAAATTTAGTTAACTTTTTTTCTGTGAAAAGTAAGCCACTGTCCTGACTTTGATTCAGCGTAAATGAGCACTTGCCTGAAAATCTGAGTCCAAGACAAAAACACTTAAATCAGTTCCTCAGTCAAGCAATCACACTCAGAAAGGACATCCTTTGTGCTAAGCACATCCTTTAGAACTTTTCTAAATCAGGATAACACCTCCTACTTTTTGATACTTAAAACTATGGCTGTGCAATGAACTGGACATATAGCTACACTAATACATTCTCATCATTTTTTTTGTCCAAACTATTCAAGCACTGAATGATGAATTCTCAGTAACTATGACACTGACTGAAATCTCATTTTTATGCCGTTTCGCCCCCTGCTTTCAACCTAGCTGTTCGAATGGTAACACTACTTTAAGCTGTCTCGTACCATTAAAATGTGTATAGTTTTCATTAATTTCTTTCCTCCTGATGTTTTTCACACAGCTGAAAAAGATTTGTTTGGCCTTTTTTTTTCATGTTTTAAATAATTAAAAATGCTTAGGAGATACAATAAGTAATTAAATCTAAATTTATCTCACCCATTTAGCACCACTAAAAGATTGGTTTCAAGCAACGTGCCCAAGGTCTTCTAAGACCTCAGGTGGTTTCTTCAAAAGGAGAAGGTAAAAAAGATAAGTGTTTACATTCCCTTCCCATTTTAAACTACAGCATAACACATGGATAGTGTTAAACTTTTCAATTCAGCACCTATATGCAGATATACTCAGGTTAAACCACTGCCCAGTCCCATATAAAGAGACAGAAACATACCCTATATAGTTTCCATATTGTAAAGATGTCACTGTGAGCAATAGATATTTGTGTGACTAAATTCATATCAACAAACAGATTTATGTAACTCAAAACAGATACTTAAGTGAACAGGCTTGTTCTTCACTGAAAGCAAATCCTAAAGGCAGATTATGTTTTTAATGTATTTTCACTTGAGATGGTTTCTTGTTGCTATTACTGATGCACTAACAGTTTTAGGTAAGATGCTCTGTTCCTTTCTATGACCCTGCCATTCTTCAGAGCATATACAGTCCAAACCAAGTGTTCCTGATTGCATGGGGTTTCTGGTTTTAGGAAGAAATAAAAATCATTATGATGAAATTTTCTGAACTTTTCTGTCAGGTTACTGGTGATACAACCAAGCCACTTCCCAGAATAACCCTTAATAAAAAAGGTACTCAGTCACAGAGTTTTTATGCTTGTGCAGATAGTGTACAGACACACAAAGAGAATGGCATGTATTGCAACAAAAAATGCCATAAAATATTTGAAAACAAGGAACATTGAAATCTGCATCAATTTTAAAATTCTGGCCCAGTATTTATGGAGAGACTACTTGTCTTTCTATAAACAGAGCATGTGAGTTTGGCCGCCTTCTGTGGCCTATCCCCTTCCTGCTCCCCCTGGATTCACAGATGTGTGATTAGGGATGTTAAAGAGCTTGTCCCTGGCTCCTTCTTTCAGTGTTTATTTAGGGATCCATGTAGATCAATTCTTCTAAACCTTGTTTGAACTTGCTGACGCTATCTGCCTCCATAATCTCCTGTGGTAGTTTCAGAAATTCACTACCCACTGCCTAAAGAAATATTTTTTCTTTAAAAATCTGCTTGAATTTGATTGCCTACTATTTTCCTTGAACATTCCTTACTCTTGCATTGTGTGGAGAATAACAGCTTTGCCATCACTTCATCTGCTGCCTTTATGAAGCTGCAAACCTCACATGTGACAGTATCAGACCTTACCTTTTTGGTAACTTGAATGGTCTGGCTGGCCTGGAAGGAGGAAAAAAGAGCGTAATTGAAAATAACGAAATATAAAAATATACATGCATGTGTCAATTTGCTCAATTCTTCCCATACATGGATAAGCAAATAAATTATAAAAATCAGATATTTTAGAATATGAATTATGTTAAAAGGCATGCAATCATATTCAATTGAGTCTTTGCAAACAAGTAATTCAGAGAATAATTACAGCTACAAGAACAGCTGGGTTTTCAGAAGTGGAATTTTATGCAGCTGATTTTTGGGATTACTATTCCAGAGGGTTTTCCAGTTTTCAACAAGAGACAAAATAAACTAACATGATAAAAATTCAGTACCACTGAAAATCATGACAAAGTTTGTGTGTGATGGGAACAGACAACCAAACCACCATGTTTTGACATTGCAATTCACAAACCTTCTTAATTGTCCTTCGTAATGCCATTACAAAAAATTATTTGGCCATAAATTCTGTCTTGCCATAATACAGGAAATAGAATGACAAAAGGTACCTATATAAAGTAACTTTTCTATGCAAGTTTTTGTTATTTAAAATCTAATATAAACAATATTACTTTGATGAAGAAACAGCAAACCCAAACACAAATGAGTCTTATTTACCGCTGTTCAGTGAGTACTGCATTTTGTTAGTTATTGGATCAGTAAGCTTCACATAAATTCCACTTTGAAAAAAAAAAAAACCAAAACGAACTCCCATGAAGAATCTGCAATTCCTTTCAAGAATTTCCTGTCTATGAACGCAACATACAATCACTTCAAAGATGTAACCATACTATGGCTTCAGTTAAGTTATGGACTTGTTTTATCACCAAGGATTTCATATTACTTCTTAAAAAAGGTATAGAAAATGATGAATTAAGAAACATCTGCTTGCATAAAATAGATCCCTTCGTATTTCTACATTAAGGTCTCCAAAAGAGTAAATTTGTATGCTTTCACACCACTGGATAAACAGTTCGAACTTCAGACTCCTCGGAGATTTTCACAGAAGTTTGAAGCTTAATTCAGTGCTCAGAAATAAGACTTCTCAGAAATGAGATTTTCTGTCCTTCAAAGCATAACATTCAACACACTAGATTGAAATTCTAGTCATGGGGAATCAAAACGTTCTGGCACAATCATCTCAAGGTAGCTGCAACCATGCCCACATTACATGTGAGAACCGCTTCGACTGTACCTATTTCTAACTCTGAGCAACTCTAAAGGTAAAGGGAAAATAATCCACATAAAACTGAGCCTCTGAAACACAATGCTCTGTTACTCCAAATAAAAAGTACAATCCAATGCAAATCAGCCCTTAACGCAGCAACAGGTCACTTCAGATATATATTTAAAGCACTGCTAACTAACACGGTAGCAAAAGGTTGATGAAAATGTAATTGACAGTGTAGAGTCACATAAATGTGACCACTCCTATTAGCCCTTTCCTTGGCAGGGAGGATGGAAGAAGAAATTAAACTAGCAAAGCTAAACACTGATGCCAAGCCCTCTTTTCATCTTCATTCATGGTGTGTCTCAAGTAATACAGCACATGAATATAACTATGATGGAACATTCCATCAAGAAATAGAAAGATGATATATTTATTTCCTCAAGAAATATAAATCTATTTTAACTGTTGTAAGAAATAAGAAATGTATAAAAGCAAATTTCTATCAGCTGTAATTCACTGCTGTCTGAAAAGGCTCCAACCCAACAGAGCAGTAGAGCTGCTAACTGGGACATGCCTACAGGTAGTACACAGTAGTAAAAAAGCAGTCATTAGGAAGCTGGAGAAAACGAGGAGAAAACAGAATAATCAATCTGCAGTTGCAGTAACTCAAGGATTAAGGAAATATACAGACAAGGATTTTCTGTTAAATCTAGCCACAAAAATTAAGGTTAAATTTATGAAATGTCACCAACCTTCAGACCGTAGTCCAAGATGCACAAATCTGACTTTCAGAGATAGTGAACATACTCAGCTTCACAACTGATGTCAAAAACTTCTTGTACCACCACAAGAACAACAGATTCAGCACCAGCCAAAATCTACAGAAACCCAAACAAACTGAGTTCTGAAATGACTTTGCAACAGTAAGTTGCCTGAGGCTGAAAAGAAATTGTGGCAGGCTCAGGGGGCTGCTTGCTGTTCTATCTACAGCCTTAACCACCAAACCAACTTTTCTCAACTAAGGCTAGACTGGATGCTAAGAAAGTAGATACTGAAGTCAGAACTCACTAAACTTGAATGTGAAGTTAGCAGTAACAGGACTCTGTATGAAAAGAAATGCTTAAACAAACAAGCCCTTCCATGGACTAATTCAACACCAATGCAGAGCACAAACTGCATGTGTGGTTCTGTGCCTGTATGAAAAAGGGGACAAAGCTACAGAGTCAGGTATAACAGATTTTTTTATATTTTATTTTTTTTTGGTAATCGTTACTGTTACTTCCATGACTCTATAAAGGTTTATCTGGTTCATCCAGAGCGCCACATCCATATCACTACACACTGCCCCCAAATACAAGGATTTGCACAGACAGTGAGGTACAGAACCTCATCTGAGGTCCTCAAAGAGCTGGCAACACAAACATTTTCTGCGAAGGACCAGTGGGTAATTGATAACACTCTGGGGACAATGCAGGCATCTTCTCAATGTATCTTCTTGTATGTTCACTCTTTCAACAGCTCTCCCAGCCCCTTCTCCATGCAAAATCTTAGACAGGCATGTTTTAGATCTCCCTCTTCAAGCTTTACTCTGTCTTTCAACTATGTCTCTGTAAACATATGGCAAAATAGATTTTTCTCAACAGAACATAAAATTTGTTTTAGATAGAACTTCCAAAATTTAACTTTGCCTAATTTGGTTTACACAAAAGGGGTAAAAATACCAACACAACCATTCCTCATCCTCTCCCCCTTTCCCATCAAATCCAAACTACATTTCCCTCTGTTTCTTCCACCTGCAAAATATATTCAGTGCTGAACAAATGATGATGATTAAGTTCTTCAAAGTTAGGGAGGGTTAAAGGTCACACCTGCTATCAAACTGTTTTGTTTCAAAATGCAAGCATTAAAAAAACGTGTGTACACCCGGGTGGATTCCAGCAGTGTAACCAATCCCTTGCAGCTGTTGTGATGCCTCTATTATATTGGTCAATAGGAAAAATTATCCCTGAAACCTATGCTCCAAAAATTCTTTAGTTATGCTCTAAAATAGAGAAATGCATGGCAAAATCAGATCTTTCCCACTTAATTAATGCTGCTGTATCTAATTTTTGAAGTATTATCCTTTCATTTAGCCAGTTTAAATAACACCACTAGCCTCCAAAAAAAAAGTCTAGAAAAAAAAATCCTCATCAGTTTTCATGAGAAAGAAATGGTGAATTCCATTATTTTGCTGGGACAAAAGCCAAGTTGATCTGTGTATTACATTACCTCTGCACTTAGTTCTCACAAGTTTGATACAGGAAAGTGACAATCACAGTTGTTCGTGACAGGACTAGCACAACCAAGTTATTACATAAATTACAGTCACTGATTAAGATCTAACACATACTATGCACCAAGGGGGGAAGAAAAGGACAGGCTCTATTCTACCACCATTTACTGCAAGTCTCAGCCCCTGTTCAACAGATGCTTTGCTTCATCCTGTCCTCTCCTAATGGCGAGTTTAGACTGAGCATCATACAATTAGGAACCGCATAAAGAAAAGATAAATAAGATTGGTTAAAAACACCAGACGTTTCTCAACATGAAAATGTATTTGGTTGACCAGCACCCTCCTGTGCAACATGGTCAGAAGGAGTGGTGGTGTTTTTAAAAAGCGTTGCTATAATATCTGAAAGTTTACTGTAGGAAATAAGAAGAGTATCAGGAGGATCAGGGCAGTGGTTTGGAGTGGACTACTATGGCTCTAATATTCACCTCTCCAGCCTAAATAAGCACTTAACCTCAGCACTTCTAACAATATTTTGAATGGTGAGGTAACAGAAAACATTTGTCCCTTTGTGTACATACCAACTTGAAGAGTGGCAGTTCACACATATCAAAAAATACTATTGCTTTACATAATTTTCAATTTGAGAAAGATGATGACTAGTGCTTTAGCTTCCTGAAGGGAACACACCGTGCCACTCACCCACATCCTGCCTTCAGGTTCTCAATGAGGCCAAAGTTTCCTTTCAGAGCACTGATTGAGTTTTCTCATTAAAGTTAATAGATTGCCAAATGTATAACAGAGAGGGAGCTTGGTCCTAATTTCAAGAATCACAATGGAAAGCAAGCTTTTAGAAATTGTAAGTATTATAAATTTGGTTCTGTAACCTTCATGTTACATGGACATTACATGGCACAAAGCAACGTTTCACAAACATGTTCTTCAGCATGAGACCATTCCAAATTAATTTAACATTTAATAATAAAATTATGGATGGGTTACTGCTTCTTGCAGTGTGTTTATTTCATTAATCTAATGCATTTCAGGGGAATACAAACCTGAACATATCAGAGGACAATAAAAGTATCTAGATATTCCGAGACATTCTTTTGCAGTCTTTTTTCCACAAACCTCAGTTGTGAGAAAGGTATCAATTTAAGTAACCCCCTTTGTCTCACACCACAAGGAATCAATGCTAGCTGCTTCCTGCATGGGTGCAAAAAACCCTGTAGAAAGTAGCCATGAAACAGAAAATTAAGAAAACAGGTTGTGTTTTAAAGTGTATTTTGAAGAGTTTTCTACCTGTTGTAGAGCAACCAGCATTTTAAAAAAAGCATTAGCAGCTATTAATAACCTAAAAGGTTGAAAGAGATACTAAAACGATTTTGAACAGGAACATTCCTG
>NW_009634296.1:17141-20032 GCF_000690535.1 Cariama cristata | reverse complement strand
CTGCTTATATTGATAGTAACTTCTTTTTTAAAAGCCAGTAAAAAGCATCAATACATTCCAAAACATATGTTTGTACTAACATCCAAACAATACGTTCCTAAAACACTTTAAATTCCTACTATAATTCTGGATATTGCCCTAGCTAAACATTTGATTTCTGATTTATTTCATGCCACTTAGATACAATTAATTTTTATTTCACAGTGTGCAGATGTAGAGACTGGAGCTCAGATATAGAAGGGCTTTCCCCCTTTTTTCCTTGGAGGAATAACAAACCAATTAGACTTTGAGCCAAAATTAACATCTGTGGGGCTACCACTCTGACATGGGGCAGCACAGAGGCATTACCTGGGATTCCTGAACCCTATTCTAAGGCACAAGGAAACAGCTAACAGCATCACAGATAAATCTGAAACTGTCCATACAGGTGGTGCTCCTCCGTTTCATTCTTGGGAAACAACAGCTAAGCGAGGCAGAAACCTGCACTCCCAGCAGCAATACCCAGCTGATTCTGGTGCTTTGCTGCAGCTGGGCCACCTTCCAGCCCTGGCTGAAAGGTATCATCTCCCAGCTGGAACGAGCACTAATTGAGGAAGCACTGCTGCTCTTCATACCTTTGCCTGCCACCAAGCAGTTTATTATGAAACCCCAGGTGACTAGACTAGAAGCATCTCAAAAAGATACGTACCAGTCTTTGCAACCACTTGTCCTACTTCATTGCAGGAACTGGTCTCAGATGAAAGAGTACTGACGGCTGATAAATGCCACCCCTTAGCAAATCCAGCTGAGATCCATGCTCACTGATGTTTGAATATGAACAGAGACAGCCAACCATAATTTCAAACCTAAGCACAAGTGTAGCATGGAAATGGCCACGACAGAAACTTGACAGATTAGGAAAAGCCCAATTTTCCAAGCAATCATTCAGAGAAAACTAACTGGTTAAGTGGCTGGTCTCCTTCATTTCGGTGCTGAGCTGCACAAAATTTTGAAAATAAATGTATAGCTTACAGCTATTTCTCATAAAGTAGTTGTCACAGGGATGTAAAGCGATCGCTAATAGTACTGCAGATAACAGAGCAGCAGAAGCAATCATGACAACTGCTCTAGCAAAATAGGGTCCAGAGTAAATGAAAATTGTAGACATTGCAGTAGATCTGTAATGCCTTCAGTTTCTGGCAGTATGACCAAACACTGACAGTCTTGCATAATCTTAATTCTACTTTCCTCATGCAGGTATTCATAAGAAGGATGTACTATTTATCTTGATACAAATAACATCACATCCATAAACACACAGAGCATATTTGTGAAATAGTGTACTCTTTAGGACGCAAACTATATCTTCTTTTTGAAACACCTTGTATACTACAGGTGTCTAAATATACTGATACAAAAAAAAATCATTAAAAAGCCAACAGCAGAAAAAGTAATTTTGTACTCTTGCTTTTCACTTAAAGATTCACTTGAGTAAAACTGTTAAATTACAATAAATAGCTGTACTTACTGAAAAAAAAAAAACCAAACCACAACAAAAAACAAACCCAAAAATCAATATAAAGACTCCCCTGTCCAAGGATTATGAGGTGTTTAACCTCAGTGCTTTACTTTGCCAGAGGGGAACTATTCCCTTTGTTGGTAGATCTGGTTACAAGAAGCGATAAAACATAGCTTTTTGTCATTACTACACTCAAGGATAAGCTAAATCCCTGCAGGATAGAATGAGATATGCATCATATTGTACATCTTCCATTAGAACACACACAATACAAACTAAATCCCTGCAGAGGAAGAAAATCCTCATGTTTTCAGAATGTCATTGACCCATGAGAACAATCTGAATTGGTCTTAAACATCAAGCTAGCTTTTGCTGCTATATCAGATATAACACCTATGTGCTTTGTCATTTTTAACAACCACTACACAATCACTCAGACAACAAATCCAACAGATTAAGTTACCAAAAAACTTTTTACAAGCCTCCAAACTTATTTTTTTGCTATGACGTGTAGAGTTTTCCTTGATTCTAATAATGAACTCTCTCTAGATGTTTTTTAAACATGTAGTTTTATTGTATTTGTGTGCACTTCACTTTCCTCATTTACATCTATAAGGGAAGAACAGGACAATCCACAGCAGAAGGATGCTGTAAAGATGACAGAGAATTCAGTTTTCTGCTAAGTTGCCTTTTTTTAAGGTTTTATTGAAAGCAAGAAAAATGCAAAAATGCAAAGAATTTTCCTGTTCTCTCCCACACAAAATGTCAAGGAACAACCCAAAAGGATTTCAATTTTTTAATCTCTAGATTATCAGGGTGAGATGATCTGAAACTAACTGCTATTTCATCCTATTAAAAAGTGTGAAATCTCAATGTGTGAAATCTCTGAACTGGGCAGGCAGTTGGACTCTATGATCATTGTAGGTCCCTTCCAACTGAAAGTATATTATATTCTATTCTATCCCACTACGATTCACTGTATGCTAAAATTAAAACTTCTATAAACTTACAACATACAGATGACTCAAAATTGAAATGCTCCTATAAAGATCTCCAAGGTTTTGGGTTTGCAATATTTTTCCACTCCTTTTTCTCACTGCTCCATAAGGATGGTGCACATGCAGGAGCCAAGGATTTACTAACAAAGTCTTCAGTTTAAGGTTCCTTAGAAACTCACTTTTGCAATACTGACTTCTAATGCCTTCCCTTTTTCATCTTCAACAACTGACTAAATATTATCAACTACTAGTAAAGCTGGCTCTTTTCCTTAATAGCATCTACTTGGTTCACTTGTCTTGAACAGGAAGTAGTTCATCTTCTCTGTAGGAAAATCTGACAGTGTATGAAGAAGTCAAGTAATATACACCCCACAAATAGTTTTCTTGTATTCTTC
>NW_009634296.1:0-17110 GCF_000690535.1 Cariama cristata | reverse complement strand
CTTTCCCTAAACTTTTCTCCAATGAGTGTAGCCACTTTTAAACACAGTTCTCAAACTGTCAATAAGAAAATTGCCATCAAACACACTCAAATTGGATTCTCCCAGCTTTAAATGGAAGTTTATACATAATTTAAAGTATATTCTTCTGCAAAATGTTTAACTGAAGCTATATATATATATATATTTAACTTCTGAAGCATTAAGGGTAGGACAACATATAGCCTGCTTGGTAAGTTAAACAAAAGTTCTGAACTATTCAAGACAATAAAAAAGGCTTAGTAAAATACCACCATGAATCATTATTTGAAAACAAGCCAACAGCTAATTTGGAGCAGACTAATATTATTTCAAGATCCTTCACAAGTCTAAAACCGCTAGTCTTTTTTCTTTTCTTGGTAATTACAGTGAAATTAATAGATATGTTCTGGGATTTAAACGATGGCTAGAGTAGTTTTCAGCATTTTTACTGGCAAAAAGTTCCTTCCTTAGAAATATTTTATTTCAAAGCTGTTTTTATTACACTTCCCAGTTGAATGGAGCAACAAGGTCATGGTCACATCTTGTATTTCTCTGACAGACAGGAAATTAACATGACCCAAGAAATCACAACATACACACACGAAAAACTCCATCCCATGATACCAAAGAGAATGAGACAGATGTACAATAGCACCTATTTTCATCAAGGTATTTCTCCACAAAGGCTGAAATCCATGCTCTTATAGGCATTAATGATTGACATTAAGCATATGTAAGTTTGACTCTGGAGTAGGGAGACTTCAGACTGTCATATGTCACGCTTCAACTGGTACACGCTTCAGTCTTCTTTCTCGTGCAGATGTAAGAATTTGTGAATGTCACCAAGGGGTTCATTTTTGCTCTCAGAAAACCACCGTTTGTTAATCAGAGAGCTTTTCTGAAGACAGACTACAAGCCCTTACAATTTCTCCAAATTATTAGACTGACTACGGGGACAAACGCTAGTTTTTAATCTTTCTACATATTTAATCTCTTGCAGCAAATGAAAACACTGTTACTTAAGCAATTTTGTTTCCAATTCAGCGAAGTATTTCACTTCATTTTGGTGTTGAGCTGCTCTTCCAATGTCTGTGAATTTAAGTCACTTAGAATGTCATAATTTTAAGTGATATAAACCAAGTGTATATTCAACACAGTTAAAAGATTTAAAAGGGTTTAGTAAGCAGTTACACAAAGATGGCTCTTTAGCTTATGCTGACACAGATGAAAAACCATACATACATAATGCAACATCACCTTCTGTACCTCCTGTGATTGAATTTATTTTGTTTGCTCAATAAGAAGTAAAAAAGGGAATATTTACAGAACACTTGAAGGTTTTCTGTATTGTAGCCAAGACCCCAAAAAAGCACTGCAAGATTAAACAAACAGACTACAAAACAGATTTAGTATCATCAAAATTGCTCAAATAGTTAGCAAAAGTTCATCCAGCTGACTGAATGAACTAAACATCCTACAAACTGAAAATGTAACAAGAATTTTGTGGAAAGGTATCCCATTAACATCACAGAAAATACTGGAAAGAACATAGAAGACACTGGGAGAAATAGTGCTTGTAAGCTTTTCTAGTCCAGTATATTAATCTATTTATGATCTTACTAAAAAAACCCCAAATTTCCAAATAGAGGGGCCAGGCTTTCTGAAATACGAACAGGATTTCTACCTCTAACTTCCTTTACCTGTACTGACCTGTTAGTGGTACCATCTCATTTCTGGTTTGCATTGATAGTCAAGGTTTTAAGAGATTTCTTTATTCAGCAGATAACCTGGGCAGAAACCTCATAGCAATCTTAGTGTAGCAAACTCAACGCCAAATTGCACAGGCGCCCTCTCTATTTCCTTCTTGCATTGTGTTTGGGTTTTTTTGTTTTGTTTTACTGTTCAAGCACCACTGACTACTTAAAAGTGTGCACATCAATTAGTACTTACTAGGAGATGATCAATTACTACTTACTAGGAGATGAAGACAACACTGAAATATCATCAGAGAGGAAGGACAAATGATTTTGGAAGGAGCTACAGAGACAATCATAGCAACTTACAGAGCTTTCCAAAGTCAATGCTTCTCATTCTGCACTTTCCCTCCCATCACAAGAAAGGCTGAAAACTTTTAAGAAGTAGGAAGATCCAAACCTTCCAAATCCCATCTCTTTAAAAGTGCTGAAAATCAGGTCACTGGCCACATTTATTTTAGACTTTTGCTCTTTGTTGTCTAGTGTTGTCTTGTTCCACGTTTGAACCTTATCGCAACCTGCTACTAAATTACAAGTGCTTGAGAACAACCATATGCGGTCAAAACATTCCAACAAACTGCCATCTTTTTGGCTGTTTTGCCATGTGCTTTTTTTTTTCTAAATACATGTACGTAAATGCTCAGTTTTAAAAGTCATCTCAAAAAACCACATTGATTAGTCCTTTTCAAGAATGAACACAGCTGATGCTGGTTTTCCAGTCAATTTAGTACAAAAGGATCCATGTTTTTCACCATTTCCCTCACATCATCAGCGTTACGTCTTCTGAAGACTGCAGTTCAAAGGCCCTGCAGATTGCTAGTTAAGTACTAGCTCTTCTGTTGTTCAAGGAAAGGTGAGGGATACAGGGCATGGGAAATTCATCTTCAAGCAGACACAGAAGCAGGAGTTTGTAAGTGGCAGAGACTAAAGGTCAAAATATGGCCAGGCTGGTACTCAGCTGCACTCAGAGCAGAGCAGGAACCTTCCAAGTCCCTTTTTCCTATTGCAAAAATGCTTGCTTCAAAGCAATTTGAAGTCTAGACAAATACTAATGCTTAATTAGTGCAATTAAAAGCCTGCAAAAATCCCTTGGACTGCCTAATGAATGATGGGGTTTTTTTAAGTGCACTTAATATTTTTCTAGGCACGCTATCTTTAATTTGGTCAGCCACTGAATTAGAAACGGCATTTTTAATTTGTATTCCGGTCTCTGCGCGTCAGCCCTCTGCTTTCAACTCTGTGCTAGACTAATAGAAAGTGCAGCATATTTGCATAGCCAAAAATGCACAGTAATTATGTTGGGAAGAGTAAATGAATTAAGAAACTCAGAATAAACCTCTTAAGGTATCACACTCGGGGATAATGCAAGACTAAAAGCAAAAATGAGTAAAATGAGTAAAAACGAGAAAGCACAGCTCAAATTACTGACTGCCATGAAAAATTATTTCTGAGAGAAAAAAACCCAGTTCATTTGTTCGGTCACAGGGAGAGCTCTTCTTCCAGACATGCACAATAGAGAATCCCACATCTGGACTCACATTCAGAAGGATGCACGAGACTGCCACACATTCCCTCTCCTTTTCTCAGCTACATCAAAATCCCACTGAGCTGTTAATGCTGCGACACGAATGGGAACATCTAATTTGTGGTTCCCATGTGCCTCCAGCCTCTTCATTCTGGGAAGTCATTGGATAAAGAATTCCTATTTTAGCATGGAATAAATAGCTTAGAGCCAGAATTCATATTGTTTCCATACAAATTACCAATATGCAAGAACTCCTGATCTACAGCATGAATCAAGACATTTGCAATATCCTGAACACTGAATGAAGTGATGGTAACAGCTTTTGCCTTTTAGTTGCTAAAGGTTGAAAAAAAGCTCAGAAACAACCTTCCAAAACCTGACCTAAAGGATTTGGGGTTTTTTAAAGATAGCTATTTTTAGTCTTCCTATAGGAAGGGAGTAAGCCTCTCATTAATTTATAACACAGCATATGCATATGTATTTTGTACAAAAGACATTAGTATACATTTAATATAAAAAGCGAAAACAAAAGCATCTTTTAATGCATCAAATGCAGCAGAAGCTAACAACTTTCAAAATGGAAAATATTTAGATAGGTGGAAAATACTCTGTTTAAAAAACTCCATGTAAGAGTTCCTGTGAACAGTTAATGTTGCCGAAAGGAGAATATTTGAAAATACTGTATACGCATATATACGTATGTATACGTATACAGCTCTGCAAGCCACACAGAATGTACTAGATAACAATTATCCTTTTCCTGGAATCAAGCAGGGAGCTCTTTCATAACCAAGTCTTGTTATTAAGACTGGTATTTGGCAAACATTCCCCTGCTTTTTGAAAAAACAAGAGCTTTTTATTTCTTTCTGGTTCTAATCTTTACGCCAAGTAACTAGAAGGAAAATATAAAATGGGTTAAGAGGCAGCTATAACGTTCTGTCCTCACTTCACAGCTTTTTCATTTTTATAGATCTCCTTTTTAAAGTATTAATTAAAGTGTAAGTATTCAAGTATATCTGCAATACTGTTTCAACAGTGTGTGGCACAGAACTCTGAGATACAGCAGAACTCAGAATCCCAGAACCGTCACATAAATCTGCAATGCCAAAACAGTTCAAAAGAAGGCTTAAATCTAATGGAAAGGAACATGTACAATAAGTCTGGAGATATTAATGCTTTACCAGTTTCCTGACTCTGAAGTACTACGGTTTTTGCCTTGCTTAGAATATAAATTGATCTAACAAGCGAAAATTTTAAATCCAGCAATTCAAACTAAGCTTTGGGAGCTAAAACCTCCAACTCAGGCTTGAGGGATGGATGAGGAGGAATTTATATGTATCCCAGTCTTACGTTTTAGCCAAACTAATGATTCTGCAAGGCTTTAAACTGATTTTATTTTTGTGTTCTAGCTTGAGATGACTGCATGATTCTGAGGAGATTATCCCACATGTCCTTTTATCTTGTCTTTTTTACCAGAGATAATTCAGATGCTTTTCAGAACAGTTCTCTCTACTTACCTGCTTTAGCCAAAAGCATTAACTGTATAGTCTTGAAATGTAAATAATGGTAGGTGATACAGAGCAGGTCTACTCCAAGCAAAGAGTACTCGTATGAATTTATTGGTTCAATATTGCAGAAGTGCAAGCACTACAAACACTGGCAGTTTGGAGCGGTTTCCTTATTAGCAGTACCATTGGTTCTTTTGAAGCTCCCTGACCTCTTCTCCTCTACCTTTTGTGTCTGAGTCCATAGACCTAAGTTTTCCAAATTGTATCACCAAAAAGAGATTCCAAAAGAGTTGGCATCAAGATTAGCAAGGATACAGGTAGCTTTTAAGTGGTGTTTTCCCATTAAAAAGTTCACATACAAGTCTGAAAGAAGCCATTCAATTTGGTACCAGACAACAGCCACACACAGCACTGTCACCCCATGCTTTGCACAACCCTGAGATGATTTACTGAATGATCTCTGCACATTCTTCCTCTTCTGCTCCTATTTACATGCATACATTCCTACATAAATAACAGATTTCGAAAAATACCAGGAATGATTTTAAGAGTTTTCTGCTTTTACATTTCCTTATTGTAGCATTTAGTTTTGCTAGAATATGCAACCCTTCATTATTTACTTTATCCTCCTTTCATCCCACTAAACATGCTGCTGGGCTGCACAGTTTTACTCTTCCCTAGTGACTCCTAACTCAGTGCTTCCAGTTGTCAAGCATCTGTTTTCATGCTGCTTCTACTTCTTCAGATTAACAGCCTTACTTGGTGGTTCTTCCTCATTTCTACTGTCTACTTGGTGAAGGTTGCTGATGACCACAGAAGCAGATGGCAGAAAAGTAGGGGCAGTAACTACCAACCTTCCAGTGCCTCTAAGCCCCACAGGTTTCTTGAGATACATAAGTGCCTTCAGACAAAAAGGGTTCCCTTGAACATGAGTCCTCCAAAGGGGCAGGGTGGGGGGAAAAAAAAAAAAAAAAAATAAAATCTTCCAATAGTACCTGAAAAGAAGAACTAATCATACCATGCTCCAAAACAGCTAAGTTTAGAAACCATTTGTCAGAAAGCAAATCAAGACAATTGCATTCTGATACGGAAAGACAGCTGGAATCTCCCAGGGAGTGTTTGCGATCAAGATACTATGCCCACTGAAAAAAAAGAGGTATGAACATGTTTGAATGAACTACATCTTAAGTATGTGCACAAAATATCACAAAAAGACATTGCTCAAGATCTTCCAGCCTCAGAAACATATCTAAAAATCATCAGAATCGTTACGACCAACAGTTGACCTATTTTACCTACTTTTACAATGGAATTTTTTGCCACAATCACGCTGTAAACCACCAAACACTAAAAATACCTTCTTTTATGCTACAAGCCTTGCTCACCATTCTAAAAAAATTACCAGTTGCCCAAACATTCAAGTTATGGTGTATAGATGACATTTCCATGTAATTTAGTTTAAACTTAAGCTGAACACACTACAAAATTCCAGATCCAGGCAGCTTTAAGAGAACAGGACAAGTGTGGCATTATTTCAATCTGTCTTCTTTATACACTCCAATCTGCAATGATATACCAGAGCCACATTCCTTTAATATTAGGTCACTGACGAACGTTAAGCCTTGGGCTTCAAAACCTGACAAAACCTGTCTGCTGAAACAATTGGTTACCTGCCCAGAGCTGTAAGCACTGGTGATACAGTTTGCAAAAAGCGTTTGCACCCCTCTATCTAATCACATCTTTCTCCCCTCCTCTTAAACTTTAAATTATAACAATATCTGAATGCGTTTTTTAAAAATACAAAGAATGGAAATGAAAGCTAGTTTGACTACACATTGAATTTAATTAATGTATCGTATGAGAACCTGCATTTTAAATAACCCTGTTAAAACATGCACATGTTATAAAGCTGGACAATTTCCAATTAGCCTTGTAAGAAAAATATCTGGAGAAGCAGCTGTTGTGCAGATTATAGGCTTTAAATGTAGTAAAATTAGTGTGTGGAAGAAAGATCATGTAAAAATATCACACACCTAAGCATTACTCTTCTGTGTACAAAAAGTTATCTGAGCATGTAAAAAATGAATACGCACTTACCACCTATCCTCTTTAGCACTGCAAAGTAACTACCAATGAGACACTTTGCTTCCTCCTGAGCATACATCCATCCACCTGCAAGGCTGCCTCCAGTTGCTCCCTGTTTTTACCATCTGCCAACATGTCTTCACTGACAATGGCCTCTCGGTATGATAAACTAGATCCACAATGCAATGGGAGACTATTACATTTAGACATACCTTGTAGACTATTCAGAGAGAAAAGAAGTCTTTGCTTCCATGCTAACACCACAAGTGATACAGTCAGATGTATGCACTGTCCATTAATGCAGCCACAGCCAGTTTAAGGAGTTAAAACGCATACAAGAAGTCCAGCTTCCCCAACATGGTATGGGACCCGAGTCCTATTTACCACGTTTAGTGCTAAAAACAGGTAACAGCAACCAGAAGCTAGGTGGCTTCTAGAAGATGGACTCATTTGACCTGCTGACCCATGAGGCATATTGCAAGTATCTTCTCCCTGAGAAAATTTAGTTGCCTTAGCTAGCAGCAAATCCAGAGATGAAACAGTAACCACTCGATAGGGGTATGTAGAGTATGCTAACACATACAGTTGAGTAAATAAATGCAGGTGCTTTAAAGGTCAGATTGTATCCTTATTTTGACTGCTAACAGCAAGACAAACATTTATCATAATTATTTGTAATTTATACACATTTATGTACAAATGTATACTGTGCTGAGGAAGTGCCAGATGAAAAAAGCATCTTGGCTCAAGGTCCCAATCACAGCAGTTCAAACAAAGTCTTTGTGAAGTGCTACGGAAAATGTTATTTTGCCATATCTGGAAGAACTTTTCACTGTTCTTTTTTCTAGACTAAGAACAGAAACCCAGATTATGGATCACATTTGTTCCCTTCCTCAAGACTATGGAATACCGATGAAGTTTAACAGTCCTGCTGCACAGGGAGAAAGACAGTGAAATTAGTGCACCTATTCTGACAGTGTGAAAAGTATGACTGACTGATTCGGTAACGGCTCAACCTCCCGCATACCTTTGCATAAAAAATAACATAAAAGTTTTCATATTTACTTAACATTTAAACAAGTATGGGGTGGAAAAAACATGTCTGATTGTAAGCAGTTCCAACAACTAAAATTTTTTCTGTTTCTAAGAGGAATAACTGGCAGGGGAAAACTGATTTGCACTCTGTATTGCTATCCTTATTTTCATCTGCTTTCACCTTAACGAAAACAACCTTTATTCACTTCGACTTTTTCCACATTACATATTTGTCTCAGTCTGATATACTCAGAAGTTTAGAATTAGTTCATACATTTCATCAAGACAAAGTCATTATAACTGGCTGAGAAATACTTGTAGCTCCAAGTTTTCAAGCAAGGATGCAGATACTGGACGACATGGAGAAGAGCAGTTTTTATTACCGCAGTGAAAATTCATCCAGTTTGGCCCAATTACAACTCAGAAAAAAATAACCTTGCATAAAAGCTTAGAAGTGCTTAGAAAAGCTGCAACAGGAAATTTGATTTTTAGAAATTGCCTCTCGGACTGACTGATTTTGCCAAGGAGCAGTAGGCTGCAGAAGATTTTCTTTGTGATTGTTGCTCCTTGTAGCTGGTACTACTGTCACTGGAACTCCAAAGCTAACACATATAAAGAGACAAGTTCACATGAAGTGGAGGATAGAAAGGATTTAAACCTGGAACAATCCAAAATTTCTCAATTCGAGCATAACTTTGAAGTTTAGCACATACATACACTGAAAAGACATGGAGGCCACTCACTGAATCAGCTGACCTGACAAAGAAAAACCACCCAGTACACTTATGAATAGAATTGTTGAAAGTATTTTTCAATGCTTCTTTTTGAGGAAATATGGTGTTTGATTAGACTGTGCAGACATACCAGTTCTTTCAGTGTTTTCTTAGCTATCTCTGTATTAGTTTATTTCACACAATATAGATGTACACTGTGTCTTGTAGAAGAGTTAGCAACCTTCCAAACAATCCCCAAGAAGAAGAAAAAACAGCCTTTTTTTCCCCAAGAAAGAACTAATTCACTTCAGGAATACTCATGTAGCCCAGCAAAACTAGTTTCCTAACTTGGTTTCTTCTGAAAAAAAAATAAGTTGGTAATGCATCAAAGGTTAACTTGTAAAAACACTGGGGAAGAAATTTGGTTCGTCTTCCTTTTAGATCTTCTGCTTTTGTAAGAAAATGAAATAGTTATGGGAAAAGGTTACCCATACTGAGAACTAACAAATAATGCAATCTACTTACCTTATCCTGGCTATATGTTGCTGCACAGGCTGATGCTGAAAATGGTCAGGCCACTGATGGTGAAGGCAGAAGGATGGGGAGGGCTGAAGACAGCAGGCAGGCTGATATATGGGGGTGTGTTTTTGGCAAATAGATGCTGAATACTCGGCATGTGGCTGCATGCAGCATGAAGTCATAGGAGATGGTGCTGAGCTGCCCACCACTGAATGACATTCTTGCTTGTTATTATGGCTACTTAAAGAATGATGGTATGGACAAGGGTGGCAGCATTGCGACAACATCTGCTGAGTTCTTTGGTTGTCTAAAGGCAGAAAGGATGGTTTGATTGTACCATTAAGTTGCAGGCAGCCATTTGGACTTGCTTTTGCTCTTGGTGTTTCCTTGGATGCGAGCTGTTGGACCGTGACATCACCGTCATTAGCTGCAACGATACCTGGGCCTGTAGCATTTGACAAGATGCTGCCGTTGCTCAGAACCACAGAGTCACTGACATTGCTCATAGCCATGCTCCAAGTTCTTGATGGATATGCAATGTTCCTGAAGAAACAAATAAAGCAAAGTTTACACAGCTGCAGTATTTTCAGATGCTCAGAAATAACTTTAGACTAAAGTGAGTACAGCTCCTCTCTCATCTTCACCTTTCACAACACAGAGAAATAGAAAGGAGTCACACACATACACACACTCCCGGGAATGTTTTGAAGGACTTCTGTTTGTTCAACAAAAAGTTAAAAGAGTGAAGTTAAGTAAATGCTCAGTGATTAAACCAAAACATAAGTCAAATGAATAGACATTTGACAGTCTCTGGGTCACAGTTAACAAGTAATGGTTGAGATGCACAGTAAGAAGATGATTTTGCACAAGACTAAGCAATAGCCACTATTTATGAAAACAGATTTTGGTATAAACTGTGTAACCATCCACACCTTGCACTGCAATTTGCCTGTGTGCTTTGAAAGCCAGCAGGAGACAGGACCACACAGTAGAGATTGTTTAATAATCATTAATGTGCTGGTTTTAGTAACCTCCTTTCCCATCTCCAATTTCTATTGAAAATGAGGTACATCTGTTATTTTTGAAGAAACTCTTTTTAAATGCCTTATTTAAATATATCAAGCCACTTCAGCAGACAAGATTTCTGGATGGTAGACTAGGTCTTTAGCAGAAGCTCAAAATGAACTGTTACGAATACTAAAAAGACAGAATACAAACACTGTTTTTCCCCAAGCTTAAAAAAAAAATCCCAGGATTCAGTTACTGCTGATTGAGAAGCTCATGCTTCCAAGTGACATCTATTCCAAAGGCAGTTAAGAAATGCACTGTGCTGTAAATAAAGGATAGTAAAGATTTTCTTCTAAAAAATCTTGTCTTTTTCAAGCAAAATGTAAATAAGTGAAAACTATTAACACTGGAAAGGTGACTGAGGAGCTTGGCTCAAAAAATCAAAACTTGTCTGAGGTGCTCGTGGCAGCCAATTTCTCCTGTGTTAACTATAATCGTATTTTAATGAGATTTGAAAATAAGTTGGAGATTATAATTTTGATAAATAACAAAAAAGGTCAAACATCACACAGATAAGAATTTGTTTCCCAAGTTATGGGGCCGGGGGAGAAAGAGGAAGAAAGAACACTAATTATGTACTATTTAGAAGAATAAATCAACACTTGCTTAAAACCCAGAATCAGTTAATTAAAACTGCTTTGGTTAACTTAATATTACCTTTTTAATACTGAACTTAATTGACAACATTCCAAGTCCAAATCGCAAGGCTTGCAGTACAGACACTGAACTTTGCAGAAAGATTAAAACAGAGAATCGAGGAAGTTCCTAACTCCTTTTCTTCCCCAATACCTTTGCTGAGTGCTCAGAGAGCTAAGCCTGCCCAGCCAGCTGAGCTATTTAATTGCCTGAATGCTAATTCTGAGCAGAAAGTGCTTTGCAGAGTGGAATGCTACCCGGGGCAGCTCCCCTAGACATAGCTAAATCCTTCGCTTCTGAAACGCAAATTAATCCTCTGCTATTTGTTCTAGATCATGTGCAGAGCCAGATACCCTGGGAAATCACTTTCATTCAGATAACCACTCAGAACAAGAGAATATGCTGCTCAACCAGCATATTTTTTCCACCCTCCAATTCCACACATTCCTGCCGAGTACCCCCTCCCCTGGCCCAGGCAAGTCAAGCCCATGGAGGACTTTCCACTGAGTACAGAGAGTAAATTCAAGTGGCTGGCTAAACTTTGTTTCAGTCAGAAAAGACATATTAGTTATGTGAAATACCGCTGTGCTTGAACAGTCTGGTTTTCTCTCACACTGTAGGTAGGCATCTTCAAAGCCTGCTGAAGTAGACAGAGCAAGAGCTGGACATCAAGGCAGAAAAAGCTCCTCTCGAGGCATCTGGCAGCATTTTAGGAATTTCTGGCTGCTTATTTTCACGTTCACTTACATAAGAGATAGGCTGCACCGTGATGTTGTTACATTTCTGTTTCTAAGTAAGTTTGACACATCCATATCAACAGTTGAAACTGCTGTACACTGATCAAAGTCACTGTCCCCCAGACTGCTATAATAACTGAAAATAAGGTAAGGAGATACTGCAAATATCTAGCCCTTCAAGACAACAAACGCACCATCTTTCTGCTTTAAAACCAGGACACCTGCAGTGTGCAATCATTGAGACAACACGACATAATTTTTAGTATTCAAATCACTTTATAAAGGAAAGCACACATTGATGTGCAAGGCACACGTGCCAGAGAGAGATGAAAGCTGACTCGCGCCTGCAGAAGCTGGGCAATCCCAGCACAGACACACAGGCTTGGGACCTTCAGTGTATTTGCCCCTCGTCAACACTGACACGGGAGTAAATTTTGTTCCAGACAGCTCAGCAGCCTCCACTTAATATGATCAAAGATAAAATGCTTTATTTTCAACAGATGTAATATCTACCTGCATGCCTTTCAGTCTTCATAAAGACCCTTTAGAAACCAGTAAATTCAAAGAAAAGCCAAAGATCATCATCATCAGTACGACAACATGTAATTCTGCCTTCGTTCTGCTGTTCAACAGGCTATTAATGAACTATTTCAAGCTATAAAAATTTTAACAGATCAAGCTAATTCTTTCTTCCTAAGCCTTGAGAAACTATCGAGTTCTGTCCATTTTCATGGAGTCTTTGAGCAAGGCAGTGGAAGCTCCTGCTTACCTTGGAGCTCTTTCAATGCCACATTAAAGACAGACAGAATACTTTGCAGGCTTAAGGGAGCCATCTGATTAAGTATTTTTATTCAGTCACAGCTAAGAAGAACTGAGACTCAAACCAATTCTCTAGAATATGAGTTGCACTGTACATTTTCATTTGGTTTGGTAGCTTTTCTTTTTTACAATAAACATAAGATGGTTGATGTCATTTGACCAGTCCAATGTTATCTCAGTTCTGTGCCACTCATGTTTGTGGGCATTCAAAATTACGTGCCATGGTACTTCATTTGTGTCACACTCTATGCAAGCAACTGCAACTCCACAGACAGCAAAACTACACCTGCAGCTCTCACACCAAAATATATTCTTAGATTATTTTATCATCTCTGTTGTATTTTGTCTCCTCTGCCACAACTGCCTTGACTGGGAACTTACTAAGAGATGTAATAATGGCCTAAGGAAACAGTTAACTGAGAATCTCTCCTTTAGAGGATGCACAAATATGCCAGTTAAAATGCAACAACGTAATATTTTAATAAAACATGCAAGTGGGAAATCAAAGTTGTTCATCATGAAAAAAAACCTAAAAATAAGAATCTCTGAAAACGCAGTCCTTGAGAATTCTGAATTCTTTCAAAGCAGAATTTTATTTTTGCTGCATTCCTCAGAGTGCTTTAGGATTTGGTATTCTCCAACAGAGCAGGGTTTTCAGAGTTACACCAATTTACATCTGAAGGCTTTGAAGCAGTGGACAGGTATTCCGAATAATAAGGTTGTAGATAACAGGTTTTAAATATAGGCAGCCCTACTTAACAGAAGTTTAAATACAACTAGAAAAAGTGTTAACCTGTTTAATACTTTACACTTGGGTATCCACCTCTTTAGCTGGACACAAGGTATTTTAAACATTAACATCTATTTAGAAATTATGCCAGCTGGACTGCTAAGTGAAGAAAACTAGAATTACCTTTAATTACTGCATGCTTCATAACAGTAACTGCTAAGAAAGCACTTTAGCCATGCAGTTCAAAACAACAGCTTAGAAGAGTGTCATATCTGGAAACGGTCTGTAGAGGCAATGTTAGTTACTGACAGTTTTATGGAGTAATCCCTCTATTATTGTGCAGCTAACAATGAACACAGCTTACCCAGCAGACATCTGCCATCCGCATTGCAAGCCCTTCAGGAAATAAAGTAATGCTGTACCACACTGAAACTATGTCGGATTTGGTGTTCTCTAACTAGCATGTTCTTTTTAGACTTGGATTAAGTTCACCTGTTCCTCTGGCTGCAACTGAAAGAATTTTTCTTTGCTTTAAAGTTTCTTTTAAAAAAAAACCGACTTAAAAAAACATTGGTTCAACAAATCCCATCTGGACTCATAATGCTTGCAACTGAGAATGATAGAAGTGCAAATTCAAGAGGGAATGATGTAGTGGAAATTTAGTATAACCTAATACATTAGTACAGATAATTTATAGATCTTCAGAAGACAACAGAGAACAGCTAAGCATTGAGGGCTGTTTTAACCATATAAGAAAAAAAAAAATCGCCCAAATCTGTACCTTGCACTAAACCAAAAGTAAGCTCATTGTAAGACTTGGTTTTTCATTTAAGGTAGGACAAAACTCTAAATTTCATTGAGAAGTTGTCTAAAGCCTTTCAGCTGTAGCTAGCATCACGCCACTCAGCCAGCTGGACCAGTCCAGGTTTTCTGGACCTTGCGGACCTGTCAGCTACAAAGCATCATGGTTCTGAGATGAACACTATGTCTGAAGTAACAAAAACATCTTTTCATGTCAAAAGTTCATCTAAAACAGCTGGATTCTAAAAGCAGTGCACTCTTGAAACAAGCAATATTTAACAATTCTAGTGCTACCTATTAAGTCTCTTTCCAGATGAAATACTATAATGGCCTCGTAGTCCCTTAAAATACTGAAGTTTTTCAATGTGGTGAATGGGTTACACAGTCTCAATCTGTAAGCTCAGTTAAATCCTCTCCAGACTTCATTTGCTGTGCCAGCCAGTACACAGCCACTCTTCACTCCTTCACATCACCAAAATTCTTTGCAGCTTTGCTTTTTCTCAGTACTTGCAGGAGTAACAGGTGGTGCCTGGTGTTTGATACTGGGTTTTATGGGAGACGTCTAGTTATCTATCATTGCAATGGTCTTTAGCAAGTCAAACAGCTTTTTAATGTTTTATGGCTGTTGAGCTCCATTTTGGCTCTCAGCTAGACATTTTTCAAATTCTTTAGCTCTTACTCCTATGCGTTCATATGTGGTGCTTGGTTTCTCTCAATACCCTGATTCTTGCTTTTCCATTTCAGCTGTTAACCACTAGGTCTTCTCTGAAAAGCTTTCACTATACAAAATATAGATGCTTACTAGGACAAGCCTTCCCAGTCCTTTCCACTTCTTTTTCAGGTATTTAAAGTACATTTTAAATATATGTATTCACCTTCAGGAAGATTCTCTAATTCTTATTTCATCAGCACAGAAGTTTACCTGATATATTTATTAACACAACCGTTTCACTTTGAGGATTGATACAATGTAGCTCCCGTTTTTGAGAAGTGCCATTACAATCAGTTTATTTTCTGCAGAGTCTATAAATATCCATTTTCTCAACTAATACTGCTGAAAATCTGCTCATTAATGGGGCAATCTAAGTACTCATACCATGCAGTTGTAGTTAGAAGACAACTACGAAGCACAAGAGGTTTGCAGAAGGGAGATTTCCCCTCCTCCATTTTGTACTAAGTGTTTCAAGAGCCAGCTAGCCCTTCCAGCCCTCTCTGCATCCCGGGAGGTTGAGAAGCTGTCCCGTCCTGAACCCGGGACACCACGAGTTCACTTCCTACGTCGCAAGCTGGCTCGGGAATTGCAATTCCTGGGACAAGGCGTTTCCAGATGTCACAGTGCCAGGACCATAGCTCACCTACGGACGGGCACTGGCAAACCAAGCTGACACACGAACTGACCCACCAGTGACAACGGTGGAGGGAAGCAGCTGGGAAAGACTGCAAAGGGTGGGAAAAATCGTATTCTTCGGAAAATAGATTTTGCTTTACTTGTAAGCTAAAGTTACTTCTCCTGGCACAAACAGTAAAACAACTGCAGACCATTTACAGAAATCATTTGCAGGGCTTCGACTAATGAAATCAATTGCAGTGCTTTAACTACAAAGTCTTTTTAAAGTCAGAATTCACAATAAATATAATTTAACTCTAGACAGAAGCAACAACAAGGAGCCCTGAAAATTCTCTTCCAGAAGTTTTGTATGATCCTAAAGTTTTACAGAAAAATAATTGAGTATATATAGGTAGAGGAAATGAAAAAAATGTATTAAGAAAATCTGAAAAAGCTTCAAATACTCTGAGTTTTGGAAAGAGATACAGCTATGAGCAGAAGTGATTGGAACAAAACATACTACTTCAGGAAAAAAACGTGCATAGTTCTGGAAAGCAGGTATACCTCAGCACAGTTTAAGAGCACAGAAAGCTGTAAAAAAAACCCCAAACATCGCTTACAACTGCACCACTGTCATCACACTAAATCTTATTTACACAATTTACTGACTTTCCATTACCATATGAAAGACATTTAAGTTTTTGTAATTGCAAATATTCTGATCCAAAATAGTTCTAATCCTGCTTACGCAGAAGGGGAAGAAACCAAAATATGTCTCTTTCTGGATGTAAAAGGAGTTACTTGCATTGAAAGTTCCCTAGGTTTTTACTTTATCATGCTGTGGGATTAACATTTAAATTATTACAGCTGTAAAGGGACACAAAAGCAATACTCTTTAGGGTACAGCTCCAGCAATGCCTACCATCATCCTGGCTATATTAGCCTTACGTAAGAGGTTAAGAAAACCCTTGACCATCTGTTTGGAATCAGATGTTTTGTTTTCTGTCCAAATTAAAAAGCTATGTTTGAACATCTTTAAAGAATCTGTTACTAACAATAGCACTTTTTCTTAATTTTAATCGAACCACTAACCTAATTTTACAACTACTGTTTATTAAACAAGCAAAACACTCGGTGAGAATGCCAGGACGCATCAGGCAGGTACACATTGGCAGTCACACCTGTTTGATGAACACACGACATTCTTTGCATTTGGCTACAGAAGATACAGCAAAGAGGTTTTACACTACCAGTCCAACAATAATTTTCTTCGAAAGCGAAACATCTGAGAACTCATTTTTTTCCCCACTTCATTTCCCAAGTGTACGTTGGTTTCAAGTCTCCCATTTGCTAAGGCGCACTCCGAAGGCCTAAGGATGAACCATTATACCACTTTTGTAATAGCACATCTGTTGAAATAGCTGGATCTCGAGTGCGAGGGGTGTTTTTTTCTTTCTCACCAAGCTCTTCAGTGCCGGCAGGATCCTGTTCTAAGCTCTCCGGTATTTCTACCCAGCTGTGGTCTTTTACAAGCCCAGGAGTCTACTTGCATTACAAAATAGCATTTTAGTGTAAATAAACTGAAGGTACACCATAGTCTTAGTTAAACCTACATCGTAACGCTGTCCGAAAGCCTGAGTCGTTTCAGCTACAACCTAAGAGGCTACAGGAACGCAGGGCCGGATTTGAAGCAATCCAACATAACGCACTTCTTAACACTTACCAGACGCGAGCCGGAGAAGATGGGCAGGGAGGAGAAAGCAGCCCCCTCTCGATCCAGGTACCCCCCGGCTCTTCCCGCAGCCACCCGGGAGCCAGGCCCGCTTCGCCGCTCG
>NW_009634295.1:46353-48075 GCF_000690535.1 Cariama cristata | reverse complement strand
TCCCCCCCGGCCCCGCATCCCTCCCCTGCGCCCCCCGAATGTGTTTCTGGGGGGGAGAGAGACCTTCCACCAGTTCTGCCTTTACCAAATATGTAGTACATCATTTTTCATTTCAACTCGAGCGTTAAAGTTGGTGCTTTATCGAAGTTGCTTTAATTTGCTGCTTTAATTTGCAGTTTTTGTCCTGTTGGACAATCCCCGGGGCAGTGGCCGGGTCCGCAGCCGTACCCTGGGCTGCATCCCTTATCGCGATTGTCACCCTTAGGTTAAGAAGAGAGTTTTAAAGGTATTGGAAATGGCCCATGAAAAAAAAAGTTTTTTTTAAAAAAAAAAGGCAGCGGGGGAAGGAGCGCCGAATAAATGCATTTGAAAGCAAGCTCCCCGGTAGACCCTGCTTGTCTTTTGCTATCTTTCCCCGAGTTTTTTTTTTTTGCTTGCAAACTTTTGGAAAGTAGTTTTCTTTGGGTGAGTTTAAAGGTAAGTGTCTGTCCTGTTTCCAGAGCCTTTGTCTGAAAGAACAGGGGGACTGAGAGCAGAGGGTGATTTTTCTTCGTGAGCATTTGGGGTTTCTTGTGCCTGCAACAGCAAAGACGGATTTTACAGCATTATGTATCCTAACTTCGCTAAATATGCAGTGGTCCGAGAGAAGATAGGCTGAATTTTGTGTCGTTCTTTGCGGTGAACAAGGTAAACCTGTAGCAAATGTTAAAGGAGATAATTTTGAAATATTTTCCCTGGGCAATTTCAGCTGTAGGCTAGTGCACGCATGGAATTTAGCTCAACAAATCTCTTTTAATATATGTATTTGTTATAGGAACATCAAAGAAAACTCAGGCAGGAGATTGTTCTTATCTCAGCTGGAGCTGCTGTGGCAAAAATCTGAACAAATGTACCTGGAGGAGAAAAATACGGTGACAACAGATCGCTCCATGGCTTTACTGCTGATTGGCAGAGATAAACACAAAAACAATTTGGGAGGATAATTGATTTAATGAAAAGTGTAATAATTAGAACATTTTTCATTCTGAAGGTCCATCTGCTGGAAGGGACTCTGCCTTTTCATTACAAAAGAATCTGTTTTAACAAAAGAAAGTGGTTTGACAGGTTTGAACAATAAACAAAAGAGAAATGGAAAAGAGCTTTCCAGTTATGTTATCGCATGTAATTTTGTAATTTCTGAATTATTATTTTTAATTCCTGTTCTATGGACTATTTAGACAATATGGACAAGTTGATTAATCACAGTCGTTTTGCAAGGTTAGAAGTTTCCTTTAAAGTGACAAGCTGTTGCTGCTTTTACGTCAGCATGGAAGTTTTCTTTTCTTTTTCAAGAATTAACATTGTTTTATCGTAAGTGGCAAGCGTGGATATCAGGAAAGATTTTTAGCCAGAAGCGCGCGGATTATAGCCCTCGTTTGATGTTTTTTTTCTGCCTTGTGCTAAATCGAATCTCTGGGTTTTGGGAAACAATCTGTCCAAGCCTGTGAGCAGAGAGCGGAGGAGACAGGAGTTTGGGGAGCAGAGGGGGGTGGTTGGGGAGGTTTCTCTCTCTGACCCTACCAATGCCCCGTTGCTGCGCACCGCATCGGTTGTGCTGCAATAAGTTGCGTTTTACTGATGTCCTGGGGGGGTGTGTGTGTGATCCAGCTCCCCCTTTGAGCCTGATGAAGTTTGTGCCTTCCTAAAGCCTGTGTGCCTCTCCTCCCCGCTGCAGGCGGTCCG